>NC_050443.1:30986968-31207103 GCF_903995425.1 Onychomys torridus
TGCAGGCCCAGCTTCATCCTCCCCCGGGCCTGTGCCTGGTCCAGCCACAACCTCTTCCCTGTGCCTGGGCAATGGCATCTCTGCCTACCGTGCTCCTGCCAAGGAATCTCCAATGTGGCAGCCAAAGGACTGGGCCATGCCTGGGCCAGTACTGGCCCCTTCCATGCTCCCAGCCCTGCCACTGGGAGGCTACACAGCTCTATACTTGTTACTATCTCTGACCTTGTGCCAACTCCTCTTCCCCTGGCTCACAGGGCTTCAGCCACAAGGACCTCCTTTGTGCTACAGATCGCTTCACTCACTGTCTCTCTCCCCTTTACCCAGTTCCTATAGCTCCTCACTCTAGACCACCTTGCTTTTGATTCTGTTTGTTTGTTTCTGTTGTTGTTGCTGTTTTTTAAACATTCCTGTATATCCCAGGCTGACCTTGAACTTGCTACTTAGCCAAGGATGATCGTCCCTGCTTCCCCTCCTGAGTACTCAGAATACAAGTGTGCATTAGCCAGACCGTGGTGCATTTGCCTTTAATCCCAGCACTTGGGAGGCAGAGGCAGGCAGATCTCCAAGTTTGAGGCCAGCCTGGTCTACAGAGCAAGTTCCGGAGCAGCCTGGGCTACACAGAGAGACCCTATCTTGGAAAAAACAGCAACAAAAAAACCAAGTGGGCATCAGCATGCCTAGTTTGTTCAATACTGGGGATGCAGCCCAGGGCTCCGCGTGCTCGCTACGGCTCTGCCAACTTAGCTGCCTGCTCCCCTAGCCCCTCTATCAATTTCATGGTTTTGCTCTGTTTGTTTGTTTGTTTGTTTTTGCAAGACAGGGTTTCTCTGTGTAGCCCTGGCTGTCCTGGAACTTACTCTGCAGACCAGGTTGGCCTCAAATTCAGTGTTGACATTAAAGGCGTATGCCACCAATGCCAGGCTTTCTTTTTTTTCTTTTTTTTTGGGGGGGGGGCAGGGTAGCATTCTGTAGCCTCGGTGACCTGGAAATCATGACCACTCTTCTGCTTCAGCTTCCCAAGTGCTGGGACGGCAGGCACACGTGACCACGTCTAGCCTAGAGTCTGCTCCCCTTTAAAAGGTGGACTCTCAAGGGCCACATGTTCAAGTGTGCATTCATACTCAGTTGATCAGACTCACGCCCTTACCCAGAGCCCACCCACCTCACCTTGGCCTTGGAGTTGAAGGCTGCCTTGGTGAACAGTTGAATGGGGAGGTGGGAGCTCATGAGGCGGGGGCTGGGCCGGTCTGGGAGGCTGAAGGCACTTATGACAGTCTCGCACCAGGGTGCACGTTGCCAAATGGGCTCAGAACGGATCCATGAGGGGTCCCCATTTTTCAGGATTAAGCAGAGGATCTCAATCATCCAGTTGGTACCTACCAGGAGAGCAGAAAGGTTAGCTGGGAGCAGAGGGCAAGGGGTGGGAATAGAACCATACCCCAATGGTAGCGCTGTGTTTGAAGGCGGCTGGGAAAGCAGAAGGCAAGGCAGCGAACAGCCTGGCCAGGTGTGGACACTGGTCATTCCAGCACTCTGGAGGCTAAGGCTGGACTACAGTGTGAAACCCTGTCTCAGAAAACAAAACAAAACAAAACAAAACAAAACAGGGGTGTGGTGGTTGATTAAGAATGACTTCCAAGCCGGGCAGTGGTGGCACATGGCTTTAATCCCAGTGCTCGGGAGGCAGAGCCAGGTGGATCTCTAAGTTCGAGGCCGGCCTGGGCTACAGATAGAGTTCCAGGACAGGCTCCAAAGCTACACAGAGAAACCCTGTCTCCAGAGAGAGAGAGAGAGAGAGAGAGAGAGAGAGAGAGAGAGAGAGAGAGAGAGAGAGGGAGAGGAAAGAATGGATTCATGGGCTGGAGAGATGGCTCAGAGGTTAAGAGCATAGGCTGTTTCTTCCAGAGGTCCTGAGTTCAATTCCCAGCAAGCAAAGGTGGCTCAGCCACCTGTAATGAGATCTGGTGCCCTCTTCTGGCCTGCAGGCATACATGTGGGCAGAACACTGTGTACATAATCTTTAAAAAATAATGGCTCCCGTAGGTGCATAGATTTGAATGCGTGGTTGCTAGGGAGTGGAACTATTTGAAAAGACAAGGAGGTGTGGCCTCGATGGAGGAAGTGTGTCCCTGGGGGTAGTCTTTGAAAGTTTCAGGGGCTCCAGCCAGGCTCGGGATCCTGCTGCCTGAGGATCAGGATGTAGAACTCTCAGCCACCATGTCTGTCTGTCTGAGGAAAATGGATTGTAACTGTAAGCCAGCCTCAATTAAATGCTTTTCCTTGATAAGAGTTGCCGTGGCCATGGTGTTTGTTCACAACAGCAGAACACTGATAAAGACAGGGGCTGGACAGATGGCTCAGTGGTTAAGAGCACTGGCTGCTCTTGAAGAGGACCCAGGTTCAATTCCCAGCACCCACATGGCGGCTCACAACCACTTGTACCTTCCAGCTCTGTGGGCACTGCACACACATGGTGCACACATAAAATAAAATAAAATGAAAATAATTTTTTAAATGAAAGAAATGGCTTAGAGCCAGCAAGAAGACACAGAGGACAAAGATATCTGCTGCCACGCCTGATGATCTGGGTTTGATCCCTAGGTTTTACATGGTGGAAGCAGAGAACCGACTCCCACAAGGTGTCCTCTGACCTCCACTCACTCTGTGCCCCCCACACACACCCCAATAGGGGGTGTTCTGGCCCTTTTCTGGCCTCTGTGGGCAATGTGCAGCACCCATGGTATACATACATGTGAGTAAAACACCCATATGCATAAAATAAAAAAATTAGCCTTGTACTCCAGTTCTAGGAAAACTATGACTTCCCTGTGCTGGCTGCTCGTGGAGATCTGGGCATGTTGGGAGTGGACACTGCTGTGTCAGCATGCATTCCCTAATCTCTGCTTCCCTGCATGACAGACTGCAGCCCAAGGAGCAGGTAGGAAACCCTCATTCAGCCACTGAGTGGCATATGAACTCTGACTGCCTTCCTACTGTGTGTGGTGCCTGCGTGCTTTGGGAAGACTTGCCCACTTCTGAATGTGTGGAGGTCAGAGGGAAACATTGTATCTTCTATAACTCTCCACTTTATTTTTTAAGAAAGGGTCCTCTACTGTACATGGGCCTTACCATCTCCCCTCAACTGGCTGGCCATGAAGCCCCCCCCCCCCCTGAATCTGTTTGTCTCTACCCTCAGCGCTGAAGTCAGAGGCACAAGCTCCCCGCTGTGCTTGGCTTTTATGTGGGTTCTGGGACTCACACTCAGTTTGCCCGCCTTGGTGGCAAGTGCATTTCCCTGGAGAACCATTTCACTGCTCTTATTATTGCATTTTTGTTATAGTTGTTTTCAAGACAAGATCTCACTCTGTGGTTCTGGCTGTCCTTCCTGGAACTCACTATGCAAACCAGGCTGACCTCACATTCACAGAGCTCTTCCTGTCTCTGCCTTCTGGGTACTGGGATTAAAGCCACCACACTTGGCCAATTATTTTTGAGGGATTGTTTGTTTGTTTGTTTGTAGTAAGAGGGATTGAGTCAGGAGTTTCAGACATGCTGAGCAGGGTCTGGACCACTGAGCCACACCCAGCCCCTCACTGGGGAATTGCAGGCTCTTCTGCTCCACTGCTGAGCTACATCTTCATTTTTTGTTACTTTTTGTCATGAGACACATTAGGCAGTGGTGGCACACAGCTTTAATCCCAGCCCTCAGGAGGCAGAGGCAGGCAGATCTTTGAATTTGAGGCCAGCCTGGGCTACAGAGTGAGTTCCAGGAAGGCTAGGCTACACAGAGAAACCCTGTCTCAAAAAAACAAAAAACAAAACTATAAAACAACAACAACAAAATCCCATTAAACTGTCCAGGCCGATCTTGGGGGTCCTCCCTCCTCAGACCCTGGGCTAGCAAAGACAGCAGGCCTTTGCCACCATGCCCAGCTTATCCCTTGATTCTGAATGCCATGTTTCAGCAAGGAGCCCTGTCCCTGCGGAAGGCTCAGATCTCTTCCATTATCAGCCTTGGGCCAGGGCTCCTGGGCAGAAGGCTCTCCCTAGCTAGCGGTCTCAGTTCTCAACCACCAGCAGAGGGCGCCAGAAGAACACGAATGTCCGACACTGTTCTCAGTGGCCGCTCTCTTCGGCGAGTCATCTCCAGCTCAGGGTCTAGAATGACAAGAATCCTCCCCCAGGACATCTCAGCACCTCTCCAGTGAGGCTGAATCCGGAGACAGGAGCAGGGAAGCCCGGCTCCCCAATTCACTGCTGCCTGGGGGTTCCTTTTCCCTGCAGAGGGTGGGGTTACTCCTGCGTCTGCGGCGTCTCTGTGCTCTGCGGGACCAGTTCATCGGCGAAGTCCTTTGCTGGCGAGTTTCCCTCCCTTTGTGTTAGAATACACACAACCCAGGCCTCGTCATCCTCACCATTTCCGATCGGCAATACACACACAACCATGTAGTTTTGCAACAATCATCCCAAAGCTTGTCCTTTCTCCAGAAATTGTAATCATTAGATCAATGCCTTCTGTTCTCATCTCATGCAGCCCCCATGACCTGGTTTCTGCCTCACGGTTTCTCCCTCCAAGCATGGCTACTTTAAGGGCCTCATGTAATTCCTTTTGTGTCCAGTTTATTTCTCTTAGTATGGTGTCTGTAAGGTTCAATCTTGCAGTAGCATGAGTCAGATTTTGTTTGTTTTTTGTTTTTCGAGACAGGGTTTCTCTTTGTAGCTTTGCACCTTTCCTGGAACTTGCTATAGAGACCAGGTTGGCCTTGAACTCACAGAGATCCGCCTGCCTCTGCCTCCCGAGTGCTGGGATTACAGGCCTGTGCCACCACCGGCCGGCCAGATTTTTTTTTAATTTTTTTTTTTTTATTTTTTATTTTTTTTAAAGACAGGGTCTTGTTGCCTCAGGCTGGCTTCAATTCCAATCTGTACCAGAGAATGACCTTTATCTCCTGATCCGTTCCTCCAACATGCTGGGATTACAGATGTGCACCACTGTATCCAGTTAGCTGCAGCTATCAACATAGTCCAGGATTACCGGAGAGTCTCAGCTGGGGTACTGTCTCTCTCTCTCTCTCTCTCTCTCTCTCTCTCTCTCTCTCTGTTTTTTTTTAGAGACAGTGTTTCTCTGGGTAGCTTTGGAGCCTGTCCTGGAACTCACTCTGTAGATCAGGCTGGCCTCAAACTCACAGAGATCCTCCAGCCTCTGACTCCCAAGTGCTGGGATTAAATGTGTGCCACCATCGCCCAACTCTCTCTTTTTCTATTTATTATGTAACTTGACACAGAGTCTCACTCTGTAGTCCTGGCTGGCCTGGAATTTACTATGTAGACCAGGCTGGCCTTAGACTCACCTGTCCCTGCCTCCTGAGTGCTGGGATTAAAGGCGTGTACTGCCATGGGCATGTTCTTGATTACTAATTGATGTAGAAGGAACCAGCCCACTCTGGGCAGTGCCGCTCCTGGGCCGAGGGTCCTGGGTTTGTGTTTGGTTTTGTTTTTTTTTTTTTTTTTTTTTTTTTTTTTTCAAGACAGGGTTTCTCTGTGTAGCCCTGACTGTCCTGGAACTCACTCTGCAGCCCAGGCTAGCCTTGAGCTCACAGAACTCTGCCTGCTTCTGCCTCCCACCTCCTGCATCGTCAGGGTGTTTTTATCACAAAAAGAAGACCAGAACACTGGTCCTTGTCTGTGAAGGTCGAGTAATACTCTGCACGTGAGTTCAGAATGAAACAGAGAGGAAGAGCGTCCTCCACAAACATGTTAGGCAGCAGGGCCTGGTTCTAGGCTCAGAGAGCATAGCAATGTCCAATGCAGACAGAGCTCTCAGGGAACTCAGATAGCTTTCTGGTGAGAAAGCAGAGTCCCATCAGCGAGGCTGTGCCTAGTGGCACACACCTGCCCTCCCAGAACCTGAGACACTGAGGCAGGAGGACCAGGAGTTCAAGGCTAGCCCGGGCTGCATGAAACCTGTCTCAACAAAAACAAAGTTCCCACCAGACCACACAGTGGCCAAGGGGACAGAGAGGGCTGAGGGGACAGGGGAGGTCTGGGGACACTCAGTGCTGTGAGGACCAAGGGGACGGGGAGGTCTCAGGGGAGTGTGGGGCGGGGAGAGGGTTGGCCAGGCCTTCAGAGTTGACCTGGAGCAGGGAGTTAGTGGGCAGAGCCCAGGAAGGTACCTCCAACAGAGGACAAACTCCAGGTTTACAGGCCCTTCCTCGGAGTCCAAGCTGGTGCCCTATGTACCTGATTTGGGGTAGGTGACGATGAAGATGTCCTCGTCCCGCACGTTGTTAGTGTTCTCTGCCAGGCTGAGGCTCTCGGGTGAGTACATGCCAACCGGGAAGGGAATACCTTTGTACCAGAAGTATTCACCCTGCAGCTTCCGGCTGGAAGAGAGGAATGGCAGATGTAAGGAGAAACAAGGAGACAGGCCGCAAGCTGCTGGCCCTCCGCTGGCACCCTGGCGAGGAGCGTCCTTTCTCTGAGCCCCGTGTGTCCACCTGAAGAGTGGCTCTTCCTCACAGCCGTCCCATGATGCCATGTCTGTCATCCTCCTATTACGGGGACACAGAGGGTGGAGTGACTCGCCCAGAGCCCAGCAGCTGGCAGGAGGCAGAGCACTTCATGTCTGTAAAGTGGAGCTAAGTGTTCTCCTTATGCTATTCCACATCCTAACCCTGGAAGGCGACACCATGTCACCAGGCCATTTTACGAAAGAGGAACCCAAGCCAAAGGTGGCAGGTGCCCCGCCCACGCTGCACGCGGCAGAGCCCATGTGAAAACCCACAATGACTCACTGGGAAGCTAAAATGATCTAGCTGCTTTTTCTAAAGCCATGACGCATTTACGAAGCCACAAAACTGAGTTTCCAAACAGAGGATTGAACCCAGGGCTTCTGGAATGGTACAGGAACTGTGCTACCACCAAGCTGTGCCCCCAGCCCCTCACTGGGGGATTCTAGGCAGGGGGTCTACCACTGAGTCACACCCCCCAGCCCCTCACTGGAGGATTCTAATTCTAGGCAGGGGCTCTACCACTGAGCCACACTCCAGCCCCTCACTGGGGGATTCTAGGCAGGGGCTCTACCACTGAGCCACACCCCAGCCCCTCACTGGGGGATTCTAGGCAGAGCTCTACCACTGAGCCACACCCCAGCCCCTCACTGGGGGATTCTAGGCAGGGGCTCTACCACTGAGCCACACTCCAGCCCCTCACTGGGGGATTCTAGGCAGGGGCTCTACCACTGAGTCACACCCCCAGCCCCTCACTGGGGGATTCTTGGCAGGAGCTCTACCACTGAGCCACACCCCAGCCCCTCACTGGGGATTCTAGGCAGGGGCTCTACCACTGAGCCATGCCCTCAACCCTCTATTAATTTATTGGAGACAGGGTCTCATTAAGTTGTTCTGGATAGTCTTGAACTTTTGATTTTTTTCTTTTCTGGAGCTGAGGACCGAACCCAGGGCCTTGCACTTGCTAGGCAAGCACTCTACCACTGAGCTAAATCCCCAACCTGACCTTTTGATTGTGTCAGCCTCCTAAGTAAGTAGGATGACAGATCTGGGCCACCAGGTTCATTTAGGGCATCTATTTTGTCTCATGAAGTATTAGTGATGGAGCTTGAGCCTTGGTGCTGGCACATTAGCCAATTTTCCTGCCACTGAGCTACAACCCTTGGATTCATATTCTGGGGGAAAAACAGCATTTTGCTTTGTTTTGAAGAAGAGTACCCACTGAGGGTTCAGAAGAACAGCTTGTGGCTACATCTGCTTCAGATTCTTGACTGGGGGAACTAAGCATCCTCAGATGTGGATTACAATGTCCTGGCTTCTGTCCCTGGCTTTCTGTCACTCTATCTTGAGGAGCAATGTGTAGTAACTGAATGCCATCAGTGTCCCACTAAAGTCCTCTGCACGTGACTTTTTGCAGGTCCCTTGTCTTTGTCTTTCTCAGTACAGAAGGGACAGGAGACCCGGGGAAGTTAGGATGATCAGAACTGTGGATGTCACCAACTACTCTTAAAAAACCTTGCTTTGAGTGAGACCAGTCATTCCCAAGACAAAGCAAGCTGAGACAGGGGGACAGAAAGCTAAAGGCCAACTCCAAAACCAGGGAGCTCCAGGCTCAAACGTAAGAAGCTGCTGGGCAGTGGTGGCGCACACCTTTAATCCCAGCACTCCCAGAGGCAGAGGCAGGTGGATCTCTGAGTTCAAGGCCAGCCTGGTCTACAGAGGGAGTTCCAGGACAGCCAGGACTACACAGAGAAACCCTGTCTCAAATCTCCCTGCCCCCCAAAAAACAGGGTCTGGAGAGTTTTTGGCTCAGTGGTTAGAAGTACTTACAGCTTCTAACTGTAATCTTCTAATCAGTACTTACCGAGAACCCAAGTTCTGATTTCAGTACCTATATAAGGCAACGCACAAATAACTAATGCCACTGATACTATCTGGTGTCCTCTTCTAGCCTTCATGGATACCCAGACAGACATACACACACACACACACACACACACACACTCTCACAATGAAATATATCTTAAAATAAAGAAAACGTTTGGAATGTAAAATCCCCAGTGAAGGGCTGGGGTGTGGCTCGGTGGTAGAGCTCCTGCCTGAAGTCCCCCAGTGAGGCATGGACATGGCTGTGTGGTGGGCATGGCATGGCTGTGTGGTATGTCATGAGGCCCTGGGTTCCATCCATAGAATAGCGATAACAATAACGATGACGATGTTGATGATGCGAGGTTGATTCTGAACACACAGGTGAAACTCAGAAACGTGGAGGGTCACACATCCAGGAGTCCACTGTGGGAAGTTTTCTGTGTCTTGGAGATATATATACACATCTGCCACCTGGTAGCGTTTTATAAAGTGCTCAAGCCTCTAACGTGGAGAAAGTGTTGCATTAAAGTTGGTTAAGTTTTCACAGAGAAGGACTGCAGGGGCTGTAAGAAGGGCCTGGTTTGATGCTCACATCCCATAAACCTGAGCTAAAATAACCACTTTACACAACTGTAGGTCAGCAGCATCACGGCCCTGCTCAGGCTAGCCCACAATGAGCCTGCAGTAAGTGGTACATTCTCTAGGTAGTTCATTTGTTCAGGGATGTTATTACTTTGCCATAGGTTGAACCTGAGGGTAGAATGTGTGACATCACCAGTTACCAGGTAGGTTTGGCTCAACAGGTGGGAGCAGCGAGGTCAACCAGGCAGATTAGCTGACAGACGCCTGCCCACGGCCATGCCTAACCTGCCTTGCCTCCTGAGCCTCAGTTTCCTCCTCTGTCACAAACGGCTAGCAGTAATCACTGCTTCAAGCCACCAGTCCTACCAAGGATGAGAAGGGCTTGTGTATCTTAAGTACCGGGTTCTTGAGAGACGCTTAGTAGCCCCAGGTAGGACGTAATCTTTGATCTCAGCAACTCCTTGACATTTCTCTCCCATTACAAGAGAGGGAAACTGAGTCACCTTTCAGGGAAGGATCTTGTGCCCTTAGGCACCCCCAAATGATTCCTGAATGAGTAAGTAAATTAATGTGGACACCTGAGCCATTGCTCCACCGATTAAAAAAAAAAAAAACATGCTTGGGTGCAGCTCACGTCCCGAGAGGCCGGGCAGCAAAGGCTCAGGGCTGCTGGCACTCAAGTCATGCGCGAGAGAATGAAGGAGCGAGGGAGAGAACGGGTGGCTGGATATATGAATGAGTGGATGAAAACAAGTGGAAGAATGGCGGAGTGGGAGAATGAACAAGGCACAGATAAAATTGAGAATGGCTAGGAGAATGAATGAATGACTAAATGGACAGAGTGAAGGAAAGTCCCAGAGCGCTTGCGTCCCCTCCCTTGCCTGTGCCTTCAGCCCCGGCTACTGTGGGGACTTCACCAATCAGGACATGGGACTCTGAGATGCCCAGAGCCCCTTGACCATCCCGCAGGCTCTCCACAGTCCCCCCACTCCCTCCCCCACCTTCTCCAGCTCTGGCCTCACCTCTGCGCGCCCATCTCTCTGCCCCCCGCTGCTCCCAGACTCACAGCCTCTTTGGGTTTTAGTCTTGTGGTTTCTTTACTCCCTGTGCCAAAACCCACGTCAGGCCTCCATCCAGCACTGAAATGATGAGGGCCCGTCCTCTGAAGGCTGCCAGCTCAGTCCCATGGTGGAGAGGGAAGAGGGGCTGAGTTAGCACAGGCTTCCACGTCAAGAGATGGATGGGAAGAAGAAAAGCCATCACCTGTCGCCGCGTCTGCTGCAGTCATTACGTTTTTATAATTCGGTCTCCGCTAAGGCCCTACAGTCAGTTCTTCCCACAGCAGGAGAAGACCCACCTGGAACCAGGTGCTTCTGCCCTTCCATGCTCAAACCCACAGCACCTGTCTTACCAGAAGTAGTATCCACGCTGTTACAATGACCCACAAGACACCCCATCTGCCCTGTCCCTCTGGGCCATCATCTCTGTTGGTCCAACATACTGGCCTTGTTCTTTATCCCACATCCCGAGTCAACGCTGCTGTCAGGCTTTACACAGGCTGTCCCCTTACCTTCCATTTGTCTACAGACTCTTGCCCTCCCCATGTGAAATATGCCATGCTGTCACTGAACCTCATTATGGGGGACACCCTCTGGACAATGGGCTGGACACACATCCTCCAGCCAGCCACACCCCCCCCTAAAAAAAAAAATAACCCGACACATACATGCCCCTTCTGAGTTGCTTCAGTTTACACAGCTCGGGTTGAATATTACCTCATCTCACCCAAAACACAGGGCTGAGAGACTCACGTGGAGACTTCCGTGTTTTGGAATAGCTGTACACACACTGAGATGCCTTGGGAAAGCGACCCGAGTCTAAACTCCAGTTCACAGACGTCATACCTCTCATAGCCCCAAAGACATTTTATCTGATAGTTTTGGGTCCCCATGTTTCGGCTCTGACTGGTTCCAGGAGGAGGCATGCATGTGTCATGCCAACACTAAAAAGGTTTGGATTCTGGGGTTCTTGGAGCTTTGAATTTACTAAGTGGAGGTAATTAAGCCACATATTCTGTCTACCTTTTTTGTCCAAGGGCTTTCAACAGTAAACACATTTTCTTTAGATTAATTTACATTATATGTATGGATGTTTTGCCTTCATGTGTGTCTGTGCACCACGTGCAGTGCCTACAGAGGCCATGAGAGGGTGTCAGATCCCCTGGAACTGAAGTTACAGACAGGTGTGAGCTGCCAAGTGGTTGCTGGGAACTGAACCCAGGTCCTCTGCAAAGAGCAGTCAGTGCTCTTACAGGCTGAGCCATCTCTCCAGGTTATTTTTGGTCTGTCTGTTTTGGTTAATGTCTCCAAAATCCCCCCAGCACTGTCCGCAGTGGGGAGAGAGCTTCTGCACCTTTGCATCCACTGAAGGAAGGGAATTTGTGGCGCACAGTCTTCCCTGACCTTGTGCAGTCTCTCAGCAACACCATGAGGCTTCTGATGATGCCTGGCTTACTGAGGAGCCAAAAGAGGGTCAGAGAGGTGGAGCCACCTGGCTAACTTCACACAGCCATGGAGGGCAGAGCAAATTTGAACCCAACATGTTAGGGAGACACAAAATTGACCCAAGCTGTTCAGAGATGCCCTGGTCATGACTGTGCCCAGCCTTACTGTGTTAGTCCGAGAGCTGATCAATGTTATCTTACAGTTAATACACCGGGATGAAGTATCATAACATAATCAAAGGTGGCATAGCACTACTGCTTCCCCTCGGGTGTCTATGCGAGAGAAACATTTGGTAAGTTGCTTGCCACAGAAGCATGTGGACTTGGGCTTGCTCCTGTACTGACATAAAAGCTCTGGGTGAGAAGGCTGTTGCCTGTGCCTGTGATCCAGCACTGGGACCGTAGTGGACCCCTGAGCTCTCACCAACCAACCAACCCACTCTAAACAGCAATCTTTTTGGTTTGGTTTTTCGAGACAGGGTTTCTCTGTGTAGCTTTGCGCCTTTCCTGGAACTCACTTTAGAGACCAGGCTGGCCTCCAACTCACAGAGATCCGCCTGCCTCTGCCTCCCAAGTGCTGGGATTAAAGGCGTGCGCCACCACCGAACCCAGGGCCTTGCGCTTGCTAGGCAAGTGCTCTAACACTGAGCCAAATCATTTTCACAAGCCCTTACCTAAACAGCAATCTTTAGGCTCAGTAGAGACCTTGTCTCAAAAGATGGTAGATGCATCTGGCAAGATGGCTCAGCAGGTAAAGCCACTTCCTTTGCCAGGTTTAATAACCTGAGTTATGAGCACATGCCACTGTACACATAAACACACACACACACAATATGTAAATGATGGGTGATGCCTCTGACAGCCAAGGTTAACCTCTGGCTTTCACGTTCACCCACACATCTGTGCAGTTGTGTGCATGCACATGTACGTGAACACACACACACACACACACACACACACACACACACACACACTCCCAAAGAAGCAACAGAGGGCAGCAGGAAATGAGAAGGTGCCTCTGTGATCCTGAGGTTTTGAGGGGAGTCGGCCATGAGCCTCGAACAGCAACTCTGGAAGCCACAGAGTGGGTGATTCTGCACACACCTGGCTCTCCACTAGAAAACACCATTTCTATGTGACCTCCAGCTGTGACAGAACTCACAGGACTGTGGCCATTGTGCCATCCGCAGGAACAGGAAGCAAACACAACATTCTCAGATGAGCAGGAGTCACGGGGACAGCCCAGGCTGTTGGAAGGGTTTTGGGAGTCTCTAAAGGCTACACTTGTGTCACACCTCCTGAGGTGTGACAGAATTCACACCTATGTGGTGCTGGGCATGGAACCCAGGGCCTATGTGCGCTAGGCAGGTGCTTTGCCAGCTAGCCAAATCCTAAGCCTGTGATTCTTTCTTTCTCTTCCTTTCTTTCTTTCTTTCTTTCTTTCTTTCTTTCTTTCTTTCTTTCTTTCGTTTTGTTTTGTTTTGTTTTTTTGAGACAGAGTTTCTCTGTGTAGCCCTGGCTGTCCTGGAACTCACTCTGTAGACCAGGCTGGCCTAGGACTCACAGAGATCCACCTACCTCTGCCTCCCGAGTGCTGGGACTAAAGGCTGGGCCACCACCGCCCGACTGTGATTTCATTTTATTTTTTTATGATTTATTTATTATGTATACAATGTTCTGTCTGCACATGTCCCTGAAGGCCAGAAGAGGGCACCAGATCTCATTACAGATGGTTGTGAGCCACCATGTGGTTGCTGGGAATTGAAACTTTGGAACCTCAGAACCTTTGGAAGAGCAAGCAGTGCTCTTAACCTCTGAGCCATCTCTCCAGCCCGTGATTCTATTTTTTAAGAGTCTCATTCAGATAAACACAACATCCATTATTACAATGGTGGCCAGTGACTCTCTTGTCTACCCAGGATATCTGAGAAGACATCTCACCCATGCCACTGCCCCACTGCTGGGGGACATGGGAGCAATGCTCCTTCACTGGAGGGTGGCCAGTGTGTTATCTACCCACTGACATTCATGAGCCCTGGTCAAGGGCCAGGGGGCTCAGAGAGTACTAGAATCCCAATGACAGCTCCTGTTCTTGGGCTGGATCCAGCCAACTCCAGATGATGTCATTATAAACGTCAGAAAGCGCTAGTATATGGAGCTGAGACAGGAGGATTGCAAGTTTGAGAGCAGCTTGAGCTACATATCCAGACCATGTCTCATGATAAAGTGAGAGAAAAAGGGAGATGAGAAAAGAAGAGATCCTGTCTCAATTTCCCCTCAAACAAAACAAGCAAAACAAAAACCCAAACAAACCAACAAAACACACACATACAAAAGTGAGTAGTTACAGCTTGTTTTGTTTTGTGGTTCTGGGGATAGAACCCAGGTCCTTGACACTCCTGAGCACACACTACCACTGAGCCACACTCTCCATGTGGCAGGCTGTCCATGCATTTTTAAGACTGGCCTTAGACCCATGGTCCTTTCACCTCAGCCTCCAGATAAACAAGGCAACAGGATGACAGGTCTGCTGGGTCTGAGATCTCATATCAATACAGTTGTAATGAAAAAGAAAAGGCAAGTTTGGGGCTGGGGAAGTACCTCGGTGAGTAAAGTGTTGGCTGCACGAGTATTAGGACCCACATTCAGATCTCAGCACCCACAGAAAAGCTGGGCACTTAGAGCACACCTGTAACTCAGCAGAAGGCAGAGGCAAGCAAACCCTGGGGGCTTGCTTATCAGCCCATCTGAAATTCCGGTTTCAAAAAGAAGGTGAGGAGTGAGGGAGGAGGACACCTGGTCAGTCTCTGGTCTCCATACTTGCCTGCACAGGGAAGCCACAAAAAACGTACACACACTGACCACATCCCTCTAACGAAGTTTTATCATAAAGTTAGGAACAAAATATGTCCTAAACACACAGTTGAACGGTGCACAGGTGTGGCCTCAACATATCCAAACGCTTTCAAGTCAGGGCACTGTTTCAACAGTTTTGACGCTCATGGCAGGCACAGGCAGTATTGAGACAGAGAGCTTCCTGGCCCTAGGGTTTGGATACCAAACCTATCCTTAAGAATACCCTTGGCATGTTCTCTGGAGTAAGTGCACTCTTCTGGCTCCACCTTACTTCATTCCTGTAATAATAAATTGTTATATTAATACTAACACAATTATTATATAATATATAAATAATAACATATTATTAAATAATATTTTTTACAAAAATGTTGCTTGGACCACACCTGCAATCCCAGCACCCAGGAGACTGAGGCCAGAGGACTGTTGCAAGTTCATGGCCGTCTTGAGTTACAGAGTGAGTTCCAGGAGAGCTTGGGTACACAGTGAGATCCTGTCTCAACAAACCAAATCCACACAAAACTTCGGTGATGGAAGAGCCAGGCTGCACAGCCAGCCCCTTCCCACAGTCCTGACTTCTGGCTCACAGCTCAACTAATCATATTGACAGTGCTGTAACAAACTTAGTTCTTAGTGAACTTAAGAACAAATAGCAAGCTTCCCGACCTCATCACTGGTGGCAGATGCCCCCAGCCTGCCACCCTCGTGCTCATCCCCGCAGGTGGCGCAACCTGAGTCTCCCTGCTGGACCGACAAGGACTGCATTTCCCAGAAGACTCTGCGCAGACCTACAACCCCCCCATAAGCCTCTCTTCCTTTAGGTCCTGGCTCTCCAGCCAGGGGGCAGCTTTGCGTGCTCACTCCGCGTTCACCCCAATTGCGTTCCCTGTACCTTGCTGTTCCTCCACCCCACAATGATCCTGCCTCAGTTTCTCCAGTGAGCCCCTGTGAGGCCTACCCTCCTCCCAGTGCCCCCAGGGAGCAGTGCTGCGCGCGCAGCTCCCGTCCAGCCTCACTGAGGGGACGAGTCGCAGGTATTCCTGGACCATGGAGACATCCTCGCCGAGGGCGGCAGTCTGCGCTTCTGGGTGTGTCTGCAGCTCTGTGTGCCGCCGGGTGGGGTGGGACCCCGAGACTGCAGCCTGGCACGTGACGTGTGTGTGTGTATGTCTTGTCTGATGTGTCGGTGCCCCTGGTTCCAATCTTTAGCTCTGTCAATGCCCTGTTGTGTACATTGGCCCTCTCTGTGCCTCGGTTTCCTTACCTGTACATTGGGCATGAAAGAGCACCTATCATGGGGGATGTTGTGAGGATCGAAAGGTAATACTTCAAACCTCGGAAACGTCTGGCGCAGAATAAATCCTGCCAATAATAAATACATGAAATAAACTACGCTTATGCATCTTTTGTGCCCATGTGTGTTGGTGTATGTGACGTGAGGCTACAGTGGGGTAACAAGTCCTTGTAACCACGTCTAAAGAGTGTGTCCAATCGCGCTGTCTGTTTAGGTAGGTGGTGTGCCTTTGTGTGTAACACTCGTGGCTGTACTTTTTGCACAGGGCATGTTTGTGCCTCGTCCTGTGTTTGTGCTTTTGCATAAGCTGTGTGGCTTTGCATGTATGAACTGTATGTTCTCATGTGCGTATGTGTATGTGATGTGTGTTTGTCCCTGGGGGTGAGCAATGTGCATACCCAGTGCCTGCATACATGCATGTATTGTTTCTGTATGCTCACGTATGTGACTGACCAGCCTGTGTCTGTGCATGCAAGTGTCTTTGGGTGTATGAGCTAGTGATGCTCTTTGTTGTCTATGTAGAATGTCAGTTAATGACAGCATGCCTCCTCATGTCCCAAAGGATCTGTGTGGATCTTTGTGATGCCTCCTGTGTTTGGAGCTCTGTGGTGTGTGTGTGTGTGTGTGTGTGTGTGTGTGTGTGTGTGTGTGTGTGTGATGCTGGGACATTCCTGTGTGGCTCGGTGAATCTGTACCAACCAGAGGCTGGACTGCCTATGCATTCTCAGTGTGGTCTGTCCCTATGTCTTTGTGTGTGACGTGTCCGTGTCTCCGTCTGCTGATGGCTGTCCACCTTTGTATGTGATGCGCTTGTGAAGGTTCCTGTGACATGTGTCAGCTGTGTGTGGGCTGCGTGGGTTTGATATCTGCATCTTAGCATGTAGCACACGTGTGGACACCAGTAGTGTGTCCCAGTGGTGTCAGGGCCGCGCACTGTGGACTCTGCCCCCCCCCCCCCCCCCCCCCCCGCCAAGGGTCTGTTGGTCTCAGTCTTGTCCCTCCTCCCCCCTTCCTATTCTCCCCTCCCGCCTAGCAGCCAATGCAACCGGGAACCAGTTGCCATGACAACGCTCCCTCCTCCCTCCTCCCACCCTTCCTCTGACAGGCTCTCTGCTCCCCCAATCCCGATTGTCCTCGGGGGCGGGGCCCTCGCTGCCCCCCCATCTTCCCCTCCCCCCTACCCCAGCAACCCCGGCTCCCTAGCTCCTCTCCTCCGTCCGCCTCTCCATCCCTTCATCCGTCTGTCCTTTCGAGGAGGGGGAGGGGGGTACCTGAGCCAGTAAGCAGCCCCTCCCTCTCCCTGTCTTGCGTTTCCCGCCCCTCTCCTGGGCTGGGGGAGGCCAGGGTTGAGCGGGTCCCCATGGCTGGGGGCTGAGGGCCCGCCCCCCCTCCTCCCCAGCCGCCGATACCTCCACCTCCCTTCCATCCTGGACAAGATGCCTGCGCCCGGCGCACTCATCCTCCTGGCGGCCGTCTCCGCCTCCGGCTGCCTGGCGTCCCCAGCGCACCCGGGTGAGTATGTCCAGCCGTCCGCGGCCCGCGCCCAACCCCCACCGGGGCCAGCCTGGCACCTGTGCGCAGTCCCTGGGGACGAGCGGGTCTGCAGGGTCAGGGAGACCAGCCAAGGCGGGTGGGGAGTGGGCTGCGGGCCCAGTGCGTGCATGTGAGCGTGCATGTGAGCTCATGTGCACGCGAGTGCACACGGGTACGCGAGATGGAAGGCCGCAGCCTTGGGGGAGAGAGACCCTATTTCTAAGGGGGACACAGCTCTGGCTTTGCAGAGTCCCCTCCCTCAGGGCTAAGGCTGTGGCTAGAGAATGGGCCTGTGTTCCCAGTCTCTCTAAAAGAAACAGTTCTCAGTCACCTTTCAGACGTGGGGTGGGCAGGGGGTTCAGCTCCGGGTAAAAATCTTGGAGCAACCCGCGATTGGGAGGGGGTCGTGAGGCTATCCGCGGCAGCATATTATGAACTCTCAGAGCTCCAGGCCTCACTATTGCTCGTCACTGGAATGTATTCATATACGGGTTAGGGGATGCATTTGGGGCGAGAGGTGGGGGGTGGGTCCCAGCTTGGGACGAAAAGAGGGACCCCACCCCCAACCACCTGGGAAGGCCTTAAACTACAACTCCCACAATACGTTAGGCCACCCGGCCTCTCTGCCAAGGGGCCCCTGGATGCGGCGCATCATGGGAATTGTAGTCCAAGACTAGCCCAGGATGGGAGGGGCATGGAGTCCGGTAGCCAGTGTCTTAAAGCCCAGACCCCAGCCCAGCCTTGTGCCCACAGATGGATTTGCTCTGAGCCGAGCCCCTTTGGCTCCGCCCTACGCTGTGGTCCTCATTTCCTGCTCCGGTCTGCTGGCCTTCATCTTCCTCCTTCTTACCTGTCTGTGTTGCAAACGGGGTGATGTCCGTTTCAAGGTGAGGTGCCCTGGGAGTAACCTGGGGAGAAAGACCCCAGCCTGCGAAGGGGCTGGAAGCCCCAGAGCACTCCTAAACCTGGGAACTTGGGATCCTCACACCAGCGGAAATGGGGCTGGGATTTGAGGGACAGGTCTGTGAACTGGGGAGGCAATTAGGACAGGACGCTAGCGTCTCAGCACCCCACTCCCGGTGCTCCCATTCTTCGCCTCTCTCACCCCAGGAGTTTGAGAACCCAGAAGGGGAGGACTGCTCTGGCGAGTACACCCCCCCTGCGGAGGAGACCTCCTCCTCACAGTCGCTGCCTGATGTCTATATTCTGCCGCTGGCAGAGGTCTCCCTGCCAATGCCTGCCCCGCAGCCCGCACACTCAGGTACTGCCCCCTCCACCCCAGGATCCTGTGGTCCCAACACTGAGGGCTTCCTTTCATGGCTCAGGGAGGGCAGAGGGCAGAACCCTAGATTCATGGAAATAACTTATAGGGAGGCCACACGCACCATGTTGCAGAAAACCACAGATCTGGAGAATCCTGCAGGATGGCCCCAGTGCCATCAGCCTAGATCTCAACCTGGGAAGCCAGCCTATAAGCTGACTAACCAGTCTTGGAGCTAAGGTTGCCAAAGGGAAGGGCTGATTGGACCCTGGGCCTCATGGGCAGCCAATGAGGAGGCTGGACCCTGTCATGGAATGTTGGAGACAGCCAATAAAAGGAGACTGCTGTCTACTCTTGGTGGTGTGGGGTGTCCTGGAAAGGAGAGGAGCTCAGGGCCTCCCCTGCTGCCCCTCCTCAGACATCAGCACCCCCCTGGGCCTGAGTCGCCAGCACCTCAGCTACCTACAGGAGATTGGCAGCGGCTGGTTTGGGAAGGTGAGGGGCCTGGGTGGGAGGCAGAGGGGTATCCATACATCTCTGGCCTGTGCTCCTGTTCTATGTCTACCCACATTTGTCATCTGCTCTTGGCCTCCCCAGCCCCAAACGCCCCTCAGCCTGACCCCCTCCCTCCACCTCTCACCCACTCCCACCCACCTACCCCCACATCTGTCGGTCAGCGCCTCCCTCCTCACTCCATTGACCACTCCGCCTCGCCACCCGGCTCTCCACGCGTCCGTCAGTCTGTCCATCCTTCCATCCGTCCCCGCGTGCATCGGACTCTGGGCCTGTGAGTCTCTCACTCCGTGTCTGGTGGGGGACCAGGGAGGTGGGACATGAAGGGAAGGCCTGGAAGGTGGTTGGGAGTTTGGTGTGTATGGAGCTAGCCTGGGGATGGGCTGGACACAGGTCAGCACTGACCGAAGCACTCCTTGGCCAGGTGATCCTGGGGGAGGTTTTCTCAGACTACACGCCAGCTCAGGTGGTGGTCAAGGAGCTCCGGGCTAGCGCCGGGCCCATGGAGCAGCGTAAATTCATCTCAGAGGCTCAGCCCTATAGGTAAGTCCATGGACAGGGCTTCCAAAAACAAAATATCAGGTGGAGGAGGTGAGGTTGGGAAGTGGATGGAACCCAGTGCGGTGCCAAACCTGGCTTCCAGTTTCAGATTTCTTCCCGACTGTATGGCTTTGGTGCTGGGATTTCCCTCCTGGAATCTTGGGTCTTCCCTAGAGAGAGCTCGAGACAACATGGGGAAGGGGGTTCCCAGGTCACTCTGAACCTTAGGATCTTCATCCCAGTGATAGTTAAGACCATACCCAAGCTATCACTGAAGAGTCGGCCCCACCCCCCTTCCCCACTGTGAGAAAGATCTGTGAGCATCTTGCTTAGGCTTCACTCCAGTCTTAACACATAATTGTGCTTGGAGGTAGGAAGGTGTGTATGGACTCATTAGAGTCTGGCCCATCCTTGCTCCAAATCCTCCCATGGCTCCTCCTCAGTGCTCCCAGGACATGGTTACAGCTCCCTCTAGCCCACAGGCCCTGCATAGTCTGCTCCTATAATCTTCTGGCCTCCGGCCTCAGTCCCCACCCTTACTTCCCCCCACCACACACACACACACAGACACACAGACACACAGACACACAGACACACAGACACACACACACAGACACACAGACACACACACACACACACAGACACACACACACACACAGACACACACAGACACACACACACACACACACACACACACACACACACACACACACTACAGCTGCTCTGCTGCCCAAGGCCTTTGTTATTGCTCTTCCCTCTGGAGAATACCACTTCTTTTTATTTTTTAATTCTTTATTTTTTAATTCTTTAATTAATTTTTCTATTATCAGCTTGATACAGTATAAATTCTTATCTTAATAGTGAAATGTTTCATTGAGGCTTGCTCAGTAATTGAGTAAAACCAAAACTTATAAGCCACAGTCATCCTAGGGTCTCCCATGCTATATATATATAGCCTCCATGGTTCTGTGGGTTGCAGTCTGATTGTTCTTTGCTTTATGTCTAGAATCCACTTATGAGTGAGTACATACCGTGTTTGTCCTTCTGGGTTTGGGTTACCTCACTCAGGATGATATTTTCTAGTTCCATCCATTTGTCTGCAAATTTCATGCTGTCATTGTTTTTCTCTGCTGAGTAGTACTCCATTGTGTATATGTACCACATTTTCTTAATCCAGGGAATACTACTTCTTACTTGCCCATCTCTAACGCTGAACTGGGGCTTCGTGTTCCTTTTTTAGTCTCAGCCCCAGGCCCTGGGGAAGGAGGGCCTTGCACAGGCATGGTGAGCTTTACCTGCAATTGTACTCAGAATGCCGAGGCAGGAGGATTTTACATAAGCTTGAGGCCAGTCTGAGCTGCAGGAGACCCTGTCTTAAAAACTGTGTGGTGTTGTTTTGCCTTGGCACTTGCATATTGTCTGTCTTTCTCTAGAGCCGAGGCTCTTGAAATTTAAGCTAAATAAAATGAAATGAGTTCAAAACTCAGTCAGCCAGATATGGTTCACCCCTGCAATCAGAACACTTAGGATGCTGAGGCAGAAGGATCTTTAGGAATTTGAGGCCAGCCTGGGCTACAAATAAATGAATTTAAACACTCACTTCCTGAGTGACACCTGCCACATTTCGGGTGACCACAGCTGATCCATGTCAGAATTATCTGTGGGACAGATAGCTCAGGGTCCTCTCTGTCTCTGAGCTTAAGAGTAAGTTCTGTAAGTCCTCAGTAGATGTTTGCTGATCCAGACATAGACCTGAACTGTATATGACCCTAGGCACGTTCCTTCACTTCTTGAGCCTCTGTTCCCTTCTGGATCACCTGGTCTTTACTCTGCCCCACAGAGTTGTGGTGAAGCCCAGGCTTTCTCTCTCTCCATTGTCCTTGGTCCTTACCTCCTGCCCTTTCTCAGGTTCCGGCACATGGCGGTCACTTTTCACATGCTTTCAACCAAGTGGGATGTTAGCAGTCTCCTAGGAGGGGAGGGGCTGAGGACCCAGCCAAGCTGTGGTTGTAACAGATACTAGCCCGGGCCCCAGTGCACTTGGCATCTGCCTGGCCTTGTTAGAGAAGGAACTCGCCTGCACTGGCTCCACTGGAGGTATCAGGAAGTGAAGGCTTTGCAACAGTGACTGGGCTACTTTGAAAGGCTGGGGAGGCCTGGTTCTGTAGAGCCAGCTGTGTTGCAGGACACTCTGGGAAGCTGGTTAAGGCAAGAGAGCAGGAGAGTGCTCGTGCTGGGCTCCAGCCAGCAGCCTTGCAAAACACAGGCGGGATGGAGGCTGGAGATGGAGTCAAGCACATGTCTTCGTGTTGGAATAGAAGCAGCAAAAGCAGTAGACCTGGTGGTGTACACCTACCATATATCCCAGCACTCTGAAGGCTGAGGCAGGGGGACTGTGCACTCCCAGGCAGCTTGAGCTGCAGAGTGAAACCCTATCTCAGATACACAGACTGGCAGGACCCACCCCTCACCGCAGCCGGCTCCTTTACAGTGTGCTGTCCACATGGCTTTCTTGGGAGTCACTGCCCCCATCCATCAGAGGAAGTAATCAAAAGAGGCAGAGGGGCTTCCCTGGGAGACTTGAGAGGGATTCAGACCCAGTGCAGGGTGAACGATGAGACAGTGAAGCCACTTGGGAGACTGTTGAAGCTGGGGCCTAATAGGTGGCAGAGACAAGAACGGGCTGTAGAGACGGTTGGTGGTCAAGAATGGGTGCTGCTCTTTCAGAGCACCTGAGTTCAGTTCCCAGCACCTAAGACTAATGGCTCATGAGTGCCTATAACTCCAGTCCCAGAAGGTCTGATGCCCTCTCCTGGCCTTTGTGGGCACCTGCACTCACATGCCCATACTCACACATAAACACATATATACACATAATTCTAAAAATATAAAAATAAGGAAAAAGCAAAAAGGAGTGAAATTGAGGCTTGGTGGCACACACCTTTAATCCCAGCACTCGGGAGGCAGAGACAGGCAGATCTCTGTGAGTTCGAGGCCAGCCTGGTCTACCAAGGAGTTCCAGGACAGCCAGGGCTATATTAGGGAGACCCAGAGTAAAAAAGGAAGAATGAGGAGAGGGTGTCCCCCTAGAGGTGGGCTGTAAGTGCGAAGGCCAGAGCTGGTGGTGAGTGGAGCCTGGCCAGTGAGTAGTCGCAACACCAGACAGTGCGGGCCTCATGGGACTGCTGGGCCTCCACGCAGAGTGGAGCTAGACAACCTGAATGGGGACATGCAGCACCCAGGTTAGGTCTGCAGGACTGGGACGGCCTGCCGAGGTGAGGCTCGCTGGGATGGACACAGGCTACTCTTTCTCTGTCCCTTAAAGGAGCCTGCAGCACCCCAACGTCCTCCAGTGCCTGGGCGTCTGCGTGGAGACCTTGCCTTTCCTGTTGATTATGGAGTTCTGCCAGCTGGTGAGGGGCTGGGAAAGGGGGGGGGGGCTGCTGGAGCTGGAGGCCAGCTTTGCTCTCAGGACTGGGGGTCTCAGACTCCTGTGGCCACCTGTGTGTCTGCACTAGGCAGGGACCGAATCTAAGGTATCGTGCATGTGTGGCGAGCATCTGACCAACTGAGCTGAAACGGGAAACTGGCTTGGAGGGGCTGCCTGATGTGGGGCAGAGGCTGCTTTGTGCTTGCTTCAAATTGTGCTAAACTGCTCTTGTTTCCCCCCCCCAGGGGGACCTGAAGCGATACCTCCGGGCCCAGCGGCCACCTGAGGGCATGTCCCCTGAACTACCCCCTCGTGACCTTCGGACACTGCAGAGGATGGGCCTGGAGATTGCCCGGGGACTGGCGCATCTGCATTCCCACAACTATGTGCACAGGTGAGCGAGGTGGATCCACAACAGGGGACACGGGGAAGAACTGAGGAAGAGTGCCAGGCGCTGAAGTTCCCAAGAAGGTGGAAGGAAGGAAAGGGGAGGAGTCAGGAGGGGGAGGAGCAGCTGGGGGGGGGGTGGTTCCGGCCTGGAATCCCCGAAGGCTGAGGCAGGGGGATCCAGCAGGAGTGAGGCCAGCCTGGTCAACATAGCAAGTTCCAGGACAGCCAAGGCTACACGGTGAGACTCTGTCTCAAAGGGAGAGAGAAGGGGGAGGGGAGGGGAGGGGAGAGGAGGGAGGAAGGGAGGGGAGGGGAGAGGAGGGGAGAGGAGGGGAGGGGAGAGGAGAGGAGAGGAGAGGAGGCACAGCACACTGTGGGCCCGGCTTTCTCACGCCGCCTCCCCCTCCCTGCTCCGCAGCGATCTGGCGCTGCGCAACTGCCTGCTAACCTCAGACCTCACTGTCCGCATCGGAGACTACGGACTGGCGCACAACAACTACAAGGTGGGCAGTGCGTGGGCGTGCGTCTGTGCGTGGGGACCGGTGTGTGTCACCTACTGACCTGCTGACCCCGCCCGCCCCCAGGAAGACTACTACCTGACCCCCGAGCGCCTGTGGGTCCCGCTGCGCTGGGCAGCACCGGAGCTGCTGGGCGAACTGCACGGCAGCTTCGTGCTGGTGGATCAGAGCCGTGAGAGCAACGTCTGGTGAGGCCACGGGTGGCGCCTGGGGGTGGGGCTCCACGGCTCTCTGACCTCTGACCTCTGGCCTCTCGCACAGGTCACTGGGGGTGACGCTTTGGGAGCTATTCGAGTTCGGGGCGCAGCCCTACCGCCACCTGTCTGACGAAGAGGTCCTGGCCTTCGTCGTCCGCCAGCAGCATGTCAAGCTGGCCCGGCCCAGGCTCAAACTGCCCTATGCTGACTATTGGTAAGGCCCCCGATTCGGGGTCAAGCTCAGGCCCCAAATTCCTATCCCAGCCACCTGCGACCCCCATCTCCATCACCTGATGCCTGAAGCAGGGGAGTGGCATGTGGGAACTCTGCCCCACCCTACCAGTCCTTACCTGATTTCACTCCCTCTCCTCCCCCAGCCCCTCCCCTCTCTCTGGGCCTCTGTTCCTCTCCCACTCTCTCAGCAGTTCTGCCCTCCTTATGGTCCCCTCCCTTTCTCCCAGGTATGACATTCTGCAGTCTTGCTGGCGGCCGCCAGCCCAGCGCCCCTCGGCCTCTGATCTCCAGCTGCAGCTCACTTACCTGCTGTCTGAGCGGCCCCCAAGACCCCCTCCGCCGCCACCCCCTCCCCGAGATGGGCCCTTCCCCTGGCCCTGGCCCCCCTCGCATAGTGCGCCGCGCCCGGGGACCCTGTCTTCTCAGTTCCCCCTTCTGGATGGCTTCCCCGGGGCTGACCCAGATGATGTTCTCACGGTCACTGAGAGCAGCCGCGGCCTCAACCTTGAGTGTCTGTGGGAGAAGGCCCGGCGAGGGGCAGGCCGGGGTGGGGGTGCACCTCCCTGGCAGCCGGCCTCTGCGCCTCCTGCGCCCCACGCCAACCCATCCAACCCCTTCTACGAGGCGCTGTCCACGCCCAGCGTGCTGCCGGTCATCAGCGCACGCAGCCCCTCGGTGAGCAGCGAGTACTACATCCGCCTGGAGGAGCATGGTTCTCCACCAGAGCCCCTCTTCCCCAACGACTGGGACCCTCTGGACCCAGGCGTACCCGGTCCCCAGGCCCCTCAGGCTCCCTCCGAGGTCCCCCAACTGGTGTCCGAGACCTGGGCCTCCCCCCTCTTCCCTGCACCCCGACCCTTTCAGGCCCAGTCCTCTGGATCAGGTGGCTTCCTGCTGAGTGGCTGGGACCCCGAGGGCCGGGGCGCTGGAGAGACCTTGGCAGGAGATCCTGCCGAGGTGCTTGGGGAACAGGGTACCGCACCCTGGACGGAGGAGGAGGAAGAAGAGAGCTCCCCAGGCGAGGACAGCAGCAGCCTTGGTGGGGGACCCAGCCGCCGGGGACCCCTCCCTTGTCCCTTGTGCAGTCGCGAGGGTCCCTGCTCCTGCCTGCCACTGGAGCGGGGGGACGCCGTGGCCGGCTGGGGGGGGCACCCTGCCCTTGGCTGTCCCCACCCCCCAGAGGACGACTCTTCCCTGCGTGCAGAGCGGGGCTCCCTGGCCGACCTGCCCCTGGTCCCCCCCACCTCAGCCCCTTCCGAATTTCTGGACCCCCTTATGGGGGCCGCAGCGCCCCAGTACCCCGGGCGGGGGCCACCTCCCGCTCCCCCCCCTCCGCCGCCACCTCCCCGGGCCCCCGCGGAACCGGCCGCGTCCCCCGACCCCCCGTCGGCCCTGGCCAGTCCAGGCTCCGGCCTGTCGTCTCCGGGCCCCAAGCCGGGGGACAGCGGCTACGAGACCGAGACCCCTTTTTCCCCCGAGGGAGCCTTCCCAGGTGGGGGGGCGGCCGAGGAGGAAGGGGTCCCTCGGCCGCGGGCTCCCCCCGAGCCACCCGACCCAGGAGCGCCCCGGCCACCCCCAGACCCGGGTCCCCTCCCACTCCCAGAGTCCCAGGAGAAGCCAACCTTTGTAGTTCAAGTGAGCACCGAGCAGCTGCTGATGTCCCTGCGGGAGGATGTGACAAAGAACCTCCTAGGGGACAAGGGGTCGACACCCGGGGAGACAGGACCCAGGAAGGTGGGGAGAAGCCCCGTGACCAGAGAGAAGGGCCTGGGCCCGAACAGGGACCTGACATCCCTGGGCAGCAGGAAGAAAGTCCCCAGCTGGAGCCTCCCAGTGAACGGGGTGACAGTCTTAGAGAACCGCAAGCCGGGAGCCCCGGACGTGAAGGAGAAGGTGGCGGAGAATGGCCTGGAATCTCCCGAGAGAGGAGAGAGAGCCCTGGTGAATGGGGAGCCGATGTCCCCAGAGGCCGGGGAGAAGGTGCTGGCGAATGGGGTTCTGATGTCCCCAAAGAGCGAGGAGAAGGTGGCAGAGAATGGGGTCCTGAGGCTGCCCAGGAACACGGAGAGGCCGCCAGAGACTGGACCTCGGAGAGCCCCAGGGCCCTGGGAGAAGATGCCCGAGACTGGGGGTCTAGCTCCCGAGACCCTGCTGGATCAAGCCCCTGCGCCTTGCGAGGCAGTCTTGCCCCAGAACGGCTTGGAGACGGCCCCTGGCCAGCTTGGCCCAGTCCCCAAGAACGGGAACCCGGAACCCGGGACCGAGTGGAGAGTCCACGAGATTGGGGGGGCACTGAGAGCCCCCGGGGCTGGGAAGCTGGACCTCGGGAGTGGGGGCCGAGCCCAGGGGGGCGTGGGGATGGCCCCCGCCGGCGGCCCCGCAAGCGGCGTGGACGCAAAGGCCGGATGGGTAGACAGCTCGAGACCACTGCCACCTCCGCCACAGCCACTGGGGGCCCAGCAGAGGAGGCCGGAGCCAGTGCCCCTGAAAGCCAGGCCGGAGGTGGCCCCCGAGGAAGAGCCAGGGGTCCCAGACAGCAGGCTCGAAGGAGACACGGCCCCCAGCGTAGACGAGGACCCCCCCAAGCCGGAGAGGAAGGGCCCCGAGATGCCACGCTTGTTCTTGGACTTGGGACCCCCTCAGGGGAACAGCGAGCAGATCAAAGGTGAGGAGGTGACCAGGTGCTGGGGTAGAGGAGGTGGGGAGGGAAAACTGAATAGGTCCTGGCACTATGACCACCAACCATCCAGGAGTCATTGTATCTTGGGCCTAGCCTTGGCTGTGTTCCCATTTGTATTCCTAAGAAGAGGTCTTCACTGCTCTGGTCTCAGGTCCTTGCACCTGCCAAGAATGGATGATAGGGAAGGCCCCTTCCTGTCAAGGTCGCTGTGAGGGGCAGGCCTTAGCTATGGGCACATTGTTACCATTGAGCTCTGTGATATAGTGGAGACCTGTCTTTGTTATTTAGGCTTGTGTCGATGGTCTCCAAGTCTGGAACCAGAAGATAGTCAGAAACAAGCCAGGGCGGGGGAACAGGTGGGGAAAGCCATTCCCTAGCAGGTCACAGGTGTTGCCGAATTCGCTACTTTTTCTTGTTAGATCAGTGTTCTGGATGTTCAAACGGTTGTAGCCAGCTCAGAGATCTGGTGCTGGCAAGTCAGGGCCATGTGAGGGCTCCTATAAGCTGGGAGTAACCAAGAGTGATGCCACATGTCTGTAATACCAGCACTTGGGAGAGGGAAGCAAAAAGGTTAGCTGTGAATCGAAGCCAGCCTGAGCTACATATCGAGTTCCAGGCCAGCCAGAGATACATAGTGAGATCCGTCTCAGACAAAGCAGAAGGGTCAGAGAGATGACTCAGTTGATAAAATATTTGCCTTGCAAATGTGAGAACAGATCTTCAAAAGCCACACAAACCAGGTGTGGTGGTGTGCTTGTAAATATATATATATATATATGTAAAGAACGTGCTGGGGAAGTGGAGATGGGGGATCCCTAGAGCTCACTGCTCAGACACTCTGGTTTAATTGGTGAGCTCAAGGCCAATGAGTGAGCTCAAAGGATGTGGATGTACTGAGGAGGATGCCTGAGGTTGTCCTCTGTCCTACACACACACACACACACACACACACACACACACACACACACACACTATTTTTTAAAAAGGCAGGCCAGCAGAAAGGGCACTTGCCACCAAAGCTGATGCCTGGAGTTTGATCTGTAGGACTGGGGTTGAAGAGGAGAACTGAGTCCCATAAGTTGTTTCCTGACCACCACACAGATGCTGTTGTACATGTGTGCCTGCACACAAACATAAATACACACACACACTGACATACACAAAATTTAAAATTTTTGATTTAAAAATTTAAAGGAAGCAATAAACTAAGGGGTCTCTCTAATATGTCAGGCCATGGGTTGCCCGTGGCCCGACTCCAAGGGCCTCAGGCCTTCCCTGGCCCACCCTGGTGGGCAAGTGTTCGGGAGCCACTGAGAGTCCAGGACCAGAAAGGTGAGGCATGCAGTGACCTCAAGAGAGATGGTACCCACCCGAGTTCCTGAAGCAATATGGAGTATACTGCCCTATTCCGGTTCTGCACTGGCACCTCACCCATGTGGCCAGCAAGACATCAGGGCCTCACGTGACACTATTGGGTGAACTAAAATGTCTCAGGGAGTCTGGGTTGGCTTAGAGCTGCTGAGTAAAAAGAGGCTAGGGGTGGCTTACTCTTTTCCACCCAGAGAACTCTATTCATCCTTTAAAACCCCACACAAACTCCCCCTTCCCTGGGAAGCCTTTATGACCGCTACAGGCTGTCACCCCAACCTTATTGTTCGTACCCACTACTCTTGACGGCACTGTGGCTGCAGCACAATGCTCATCCCGCTATCCTGAGAGGGTACCTTCTGAGTAAAAGTGAAGGAGAGGCAGCTAGGAGCTGAGTGGATGGCAGGGCAAGGGGTGGAGGTGGGCACTAGCTTGGCACGGGTCAGTGAAACGTGAATGTGGGAGGCAGCCTCACCTACACTGTCCTTAGTGCCTACACCCTCCATAGTGCCCTCAGATGGTTTTACTTATGCACTGATGGAGAACAGTGGCCCAGAGAGGGCCACAATGAAAGAGTGAGACCCGGTGGAAAGTGACCTTGGGGACCTTAGTGGCAGTGAAAGTGCAGGGAGGTGGCAACCAAGGGCCAGGCAGGGAAGGACTTCCCTTCTGCAGGGAACATTGGTTCATTAACCCCAGGGACTGGGAGTATTTCCCTGTGCACAGACCAAAAGTCGAGTGAGCTCTTCCGAGGTACACTAAGCAAGGTTGAACTGCTGCTCTAGGCAGGAGGGTGTGGCCAGAGCATGCGTGCCTGCCTCCTAGAGGTGGCTCAGGTCTGGGAGCCCCCAGAGCTGAAGAACGGGCAGGACTCAGTCCCAGGCAGTGATAATGTCATATACAAATGTTGGGAGGGGGCAAGAATAGGGAGTGGGGACAGACTGCAGAGAACAACGGGGCCCAGGTGCTGTGGGAGAAACCTGTTGCTCTGGGTGCTGAGATCATGCATCGCAGTGGGGAGGGAGGGTCTCACTCTGCACACAGAGAGACCCTCCAAGGGCTCCCCCAGCACACAGCTCACCTGTCTCTCCCCTTGCAGCCAAACTCTCCCGGCTCTCGCTGGCGCTCCCTCCGCTCACGCTCACGCCGTTCCCGGGCCCGGGCCCGCGGCGGCCACCTTGGGAGGGCGCGGACGCAGGGGCGGCTGGCGGGGAGGCCGGCGGGGCGGGGGCGCCGGGGCCAGCGGAGGAGGACGGGGAGGACGAGGACGAGGAGGACGAGGACGAGGAGGCAGCGGGCTCTCGGGGTCCCGGGAGGACGCGGGAAGCCCCAGTGCCCGTCGTGGTGAGCTACGCCGACGCGGACACGGCCCGCCCGCTGCGGGGGCTGCTCAAGTCTCCACGCGCGGCCGACGAACCCGAGGACAGCGAGCTGGAGAGGAAGCGCAAGATGGTCTCCTTCCACGGGGACGTGACCGTCTACCTCTTCGACCAGGTGAGTGGGGCCTCAGGGCAGACCGCAGCAGGATGGGAGGGAGGTGGACCCCCTGGTGGTCCTGGTGAATGGGCCAGGGCTAGAGGGAGACGCACCTTTCCCTTTAGAGTGCCCTGGGGTGCCCAGTTAGTGGGTAGAGTCCAGAGGGAGGTGGAAGCAAGTGGGCAGGGCCTGGGGGCCCTAGCCGAGCCTAGCAGGGGTAGGACCAGGAGTGGGGTAGGGGTTTGTGATCTAGGAGTGACCTGAGGAGTGTTGGTGAGTCTCGAAGGCTGTCAGGAAGCAGCCTAGAGAGGCTGGGGCCCCGGATTCACTGAGGGCGGAGCCTAGTGCTTTGAGGCCTGTCTGTCGATAACAACTTAAATGTCTATGGAGTTGACTCTAATTTAATTTTTAATAGTGTGTGTCTGTGTATATTTATGAGTGCAGGTGCCTCCAAAGGTCGTAAGCTTCCAGTGCCCTGGGTGGAGTGCCAGTCAGTGGGTGGAGCCGGGAGGCCGGTGTCCGATGTGGGTACTGGGTAACAAACCCTGGTCATTTAGAAAAGTATCTCCAGCCCCTTGGGATTAGGCTTTAAATGGGGCGGATCTTATTACGTGGAAGTTAAAGATGGAGCATGCTTGGGTTTGTCACCCAGGTTTGTAATCCCTGCTTTCAGATGGCAGAGGCAAGACAATCTCTAGGTTGTTGGTTTTTGAGACAGGTTTTGTGTGTGTGTGTGTGTGTGTGTGTGTGTGTGTGTGTGTGTCTCCATCCCTGGCTGTCTTGGAACTAGCTAGCTCTGTAAACCAGGCTGGCCTCGAACTCACAGAGATCTTCCTGCCTCTGCCTCCCGAACGCATGCGCCACCTCCTCCCTAGTTAAAGGCCAGACTGATCTGCATAGAGAGTTGCAGCCAGGGCTACATATCAAAACTCTGTCTCAAACAAACAAATGAACAAATATACTAAAAAACAAAGTAACCAGGACCTGAAATCTCCATGCTGTTGAAAAGAAAACAGAAGGTCTTATAGACTGAGACTCTCTGAGGCCAGGTTGTGAGATAGTTGATAACAGGGTCAGGCACTGGGTTCAGGGACCTGGGATGCCAAAGTGGAACTTTTTAATTTAATTTTTGAGACAAGGTTTCTCTGTGAAGCCTTGGGTGTCTGAGAACTCACTGGGTAGACCAGGTTGGCCTAGAACTCAGGGATCCACCTGCCTCCGTCTCCCGAATGCTGGGACTAAAGGCAAACACCTTCCCTGGCTCAAAGTGGGACTTAGAGAGCTTGAGTGGGGGCTGGGGTCATTGTCTTTTGGTGCTCAGTTGGGGTTAGGGATCGAGAGGGTCACAGGGGCAGGTTGTTAGTTCTGAAACACAGGTTTGGATCTCTGCAGCCCAGATCCTGGAGTTGGTGGCATGGGGTTTAGAGCAGCGTCTTGGGTTAAGGATTCTGAGTGCAGCAGGCTGAATTTAGAAGCAGGAGGGAATTCCTGAGCTGGGTGGGGCTTCACAGTCAGGTAAGGAACATAGACCAGGGTGAGAGTGAGGCCGGTCGGAAGCTTCGAAGGCAGACGAAGGTTACGTCCACTTCGCCACACAATACGATGTCAGTAATTAGAGGCTGGGGTGCCAAAAGCCCCAGCAATATCTTTGGATTTTATTGCTCCTTGGAGATGCAGTGGTTGGGATGTGACAGTTCGTCCCCTATCCTTCCCTTCCCTTGCTTTCACAGGAGACTCCAACCAACGAGTTGAGCGTCCAGGGCACCCCCGAGGGGGACACGGACCCATCAACGCCCCCAGCGCCCCCGACGCCTCCCCACCCCACCACCCCAGGAGATGGGTTTCCCAACAACGACAGCGGCTTTGGTGAGGGGCGGAGCCCAGGGCTGGGCCGCGGAAGGGCGGGGCTTGGGAAGGGAGGGAGAGGCCTTGTTATGCAATGGGCGTGTCTTGTAAGGGAGGGCGGGGCTAGGAAGGGACTTGGGCTAAAAAGGATTGAGCTGGGAGTCTGTCCAGCCTGGGAGGCCGGAGAGGGAGGGTCTTGGGAGGAGCTCAGGAAGGCAGGGCCTGGTAGAGGTGGGCGGGAGGGGTAGGTGAAGAGGGGGTATCTGAAGTGGGAGGGGCTGGGCCTTGCTGGAGGGTGGGGCTAGAGTCAGCCTTGTGCTAGTCTTGAGACTGGTGTGTCCCTAAGGCTGGTCCACTCTCTCCTTAGGCGGCAGTTTCGAGTGGGCGGAGGATTTCCCCCTCCTCCCCCCGCCCGGGCCCCCCCTGTGCTTCTCCCGCTTCTCCGTCTCACCTGCGCTGGAGACCCCGGGGCCTCCCGCCCGGGCTCCCGACGCCCGGCCCGCAGGTACAGTGCTTCCAGCGGGACCCTGCCCCACTCCCCAACCTCCCCCGCTTACCTTGCCTGTCTCATTAATCTTCCTGCCTTCTCTTTGCCGTCCCTCCACCCAGTCACTCTGACACCTCTCATCTCAGACCTAGTGATTCCCATTCACAGCCTTGGACAGTTACATCCGTCTCTTAGCCTCAGTTTCTTCTTACTCGAAGATTCCCCCCGTGCGCACTCTCCTGCTTGCCCATCTTTTCCATTTCTGGGTTCAGACACCTTGCTGATCTCCATCTTCTCTCCAAGAGCACTTAAAGCCCGCAGAGGATATGGCAGACTCCCAGAGACAGGAGTCACTGTAACAGCAGAGAGCTCACAGTGACCTGCCACATTGCAGCCCGCTCAAGCCCCACTGAGATCCTTAGAGTGGGTTCTAGTCCCATCATTTTACGGAAAGGAGAACTGAGGCGCTTAGAAAAGGAGTGTAGAGCCGGAATTTCTCTCCAGGCTGCTGGCCCTGAGTGCTGCCCTCTTGTGGTTAGCATCGGCTGCGTCCTTGTGCTCTTCGGGCCACCCCGTTCTCCCCGTACTGGCCATCATGTTGAACGCCCAGGATTGGCCCTGACTTTTTAGGGGTGTAACGCGGGCCAGTCAATGTCCTCTCTGCCCCCATAGGACGGGCATGATAGTGGATCATGCTCCTGAGTATTATGTGGGTATAAATGGCTTAATCTCCCTGATGGGCGTGCAGACTGGAGATTGTGTGATGGATGGTGTTACTGCCCCAGAGCTGTTTAGAGCTTGGCTAGTTCAAGGGACAGAAGACAGGCCAGGGTGCCTGGGGCTCCTGAGGGTGCAGAGTCAGAGTGAGGTGAAGGGATAGGACAGATTAATTTTTTAAATGATTTACTTATTTTTATATGCATTGGTGTTTTGCTTACATGTTTGTCTGTGTCAGTATAGGGTACTACTCCAGAACTGAAATTACAGACAGCTGTGAGCTGCCATGTGGGTACTGGGAATTGAACCTGGGTACTCTGGAAGAGCTGCCCTTGCTCTTAACCACTGAGCCATCTCTCCAGTCTCAGGATGGGACAGATTATAAGTGACTTGGGGGGGGGGGCCTGGTGTGGCGCACGCCTTTAATCCCAGCCCTTGGGAGGCAGAGGCAGATGGATCTCTGAGTTCGAGGCCAGCCTGGTCTACAGAGCAAGTTCCAGGACAGTCAGGGCTATACAGAGAAAACATGTCTCAAAAAAACAAAATATATAACAATAATAGTAATAATAAATAAATAAAGGACTTGGAGGAACTTTGCCCAGAGTATGCTAGCGAACCATGAATCAGGGCTGTGAGGTTGGAAGAAAAGAGAGGCTGGGAGAGGATGGGAAAGAGTCCAGGGAGGAGAGGCTAGTGAACGCACTAGGCACAGGGAGAGAGGAGGGGGCAGGGCAGAGTCAAGGGAAAGACAGGATTGGGGCTGCATCCCCCCAAGTCACCCCAGATATTACTTCCTGACACCTCCACCTCAGGACCCCCAGGAACATGGCAGGGTGGGGTTCAGGGTGTGGGGACACTAGTCAGATAGTGAGTCAGGGCCAAGGCTGGCAGGATGACCTCACGCTTAGTCACCACGAGTGGAGATGGAGGACCCAGTGGTATGAAGCCCCAAATCCTTGCCTGCTATCACAGATCCTCCGTCAGGCATGGGTGGAAAAGCTGCTAAGCATGTCTGTCTCCCCAAACCACTGCAGGTGCCCCTGGGCATGCCATCTTTACACCAGGTCCTGAGTGAGGAACTCATCCCAAGTACTTTGAAAAGGAGCGAGGACCATGCTTTCCACTCAAGGAGGAAATGGGCTCACCTTGGCCAGACCCCCAGGTGTCAGCACAAAAGTGTGAAGGAGGGGCTGACCCCTCGTCCCACTGGCCCTAGTTAGTGTTCTAGATCCAGAGAATGAGTCAGGCTGTCATGGTGTGGAGGCTGGAGGATGGTCCTGCAAAATCTTGTTGATGAAGGTCCTGTGTGACAGACTGGTCCCATACTCCCATGCAGTGGAGGTATAGGCAGACACGAGGTTCTTCCACAATAACTGGGGTGAGATACATTAATACTCAATAGTGGAATACCTGAGGAAAAATTGAGGAAGCAAATGATAGCCCAGGATGTCCAGGGGTGATAAGATGATTCAGCTGGTTGTGAAAGGCCTCGAAAGAGGGGCTGAACTACCTTGGAAGAGCATTTTAGACCCTGTGGGTAGAATGGTACCTGGAACATTTAAGGCCATTGTGACTGGAGCAGAGGAATGGATGAGGTCAGAGGCTGGGATGGGCATGGTGCCGTTCCTGGGCCTTCACCTTGAGTGAGCTGGAAGTCAGAAGTCTGTCTCTCCTGATTCCCATCCTTTCTCTACTCTCTTTATCCCCAGGCCCCGTGGAGAACTGACTCCCCAAAGACCCAGCCCCTTTGCACCCCAGGAAGAGGGTTTGCGAGCAGAATCTTGTGTGGACGATGGAGCCATTGCCCCCAACACTGACACAGCCTCTGGGGAGGCGCCTGAGGCCGCGCCCTCCCCCTCCTCCACCATGTGCCAAACAGGAGGCCCAGGCCCTCCACCCAGCCCCCCAGACGGACCCCCTGATCCCCCTGACCCCCTCGGAGCCACATGAGGCAGGAAGCCCCATCGCTGGATAGCCACACTTCTTGGAACTGAACTGAATGAACTCTTTTGGGCCCGAGCCCCTGGCACAGCGGAGGTCCCTACTGGCCCACTCTTGGCCTCACAAGGGCCACTGGCCTCAGGAACCTGGGCCCCCATCTTGCGTCTCCCCTCCCCCTCAGCCTGGCCCCTGGAGGGGCCTCTGATTCAAACCTTCGCGTGACATTTTCACATTATTTAAAAAAGACAAAAAACAACTTTTTGGAGGAAAATGGGGCCTGTGTGTGTTTGGGGAGGTGGAAGGGAGATGCCAGTAGACACAGCATGGAAGTCACTGTCCTTTCCTCCTGGCTCCAAGGCAAGGTGCCCATGCAGCGGTGGGGCTTGCCCGCCTCTCCCTCCCTGCTGGTTCTGTTCCTTAGAGCCTCTGACATTGGTGGCAGCTTCAACTTACCCTTCCATGTTCCACAAAGAGTCAGTGATGGCTTGGGACCAAACATTTGTGGTGGTAACCATGTTCCTGCAGGGTCTAGAAGCTGTCACAGGGCCAGGCCAGCTACTGATGGTAGGAAGGCACTCAGAACTGATCTGCTAGCCATTGCCTGCCCGCCTGCCCGCCTGCCTGCCCACATTGGCCTGTCTCCCTTCCTCCTGTGGATGCCTGTTTCTTAGCCTCTCTGTGGCTAGGCTTTCAGTCTCTTGTCCCCCATACTTGGGACCATATTTATTGGTACATGGAGTGAATTTGCATGGTAGAAGAAGCCAGAGCAAGGGGTGGGTTTGAGTGGGATGGTATACTCTATAAATTAAGGTGACAGGACACGGGTCAAGGAAAACCCTTCAGTAGGGGTCATCCTCCTCACCATAGGATGGTTGCTTAGCAAATGGTAACTGACATGATCTAGAGGCATGCCAGCCCAGGTTGGGGGGAGTCGTGATAGTAGGGTGGGCCAGGCCTTGATGTCCTAGTTCAAAGAATTTGAGGGTTAAAGGCCTGATGCCAAGTCTGAGAAAAGGCAAGGGCCATGTTTATTTGTGTGTGTGTGTGTGTGTGTGTGTGTGTGTGTGTGTGTGTGTGTGTGTGCGTGTGTAGAGGTGATGGGGAGAGACTGACTCTGTGGCCCTGGCTGTCCTAGAACTCACTCTGTAGACAAGGCTGGCCTCCAACTTAGGGGTCAGCCTGCTCCTGCTGAGATTAAAGGCATAAGCCACTTATACCTGGCAAATGCCAGGACTTTCAGGTCTGAGGGAAAAGAGCTATGTCCTGAACTGGTGTGTGTGGTGGGGGAGCATGACCAGGACCTTCATGTCTCAGTGTGAATGAAGAGGACCAGAACTGGTGTTGAAAGGTCTCAGAGGCTAATGTCCTACAAGTTCCAGGGAGCAGGATCAGAGTCCTAATTCTCTGGTCTGAGGGAGGAGGGCTGGGGCCAGGACCACGTCTGAGGGTCTGACCTGTCTGAGGGAGGAACCTGGGATCAGGATCTCTGGTCTGAAGGAGGGGCATACGATTTCTCTGGCACTCTCCACAAACTCATATTCAGTATCTTCAACCACAGAACCTTACTGCTTCACAGTTTTGGGAGGCTAGAAGACCAAGACCAACGCCATCAGTATTTTGGAAAATGTCTTCCGTGGTTTTGCCAGCCTGGCCTCAGGTAACCATTGGCACTCCTTGTTTGTGCTTTATGCTATTCTCTGCATTCATCTCCACACGGTGCCCTCTGTGGCCTTGTGTCCAAACACCCACGTTGGGGGGGGGGGGCTTTTATGTGTGTGGGTATGTTGGTGGGTACTAGGGGAGGCGTGGTCTCGTACAACTTAGCCTGGCTTTGAACACTTCCTCTTGCCTCAGCCTGCCTCTGCCAACACCTGAGCTCCCATGCTTGGCCCACAGGACAGTTTAAAGCATTTTGCTATCTGACTTGAATGCTCCAGACACTTGCAACTTGGTTTGGTCACCATTCCCTTTAGCTCCTCAGTCGGGCACTGCCAATTGCCCAGCCCTGGGCCCACCGTGGTGGCTCCTCCATTCTTCCTCCTGCTCCAGTCACTGGGTCATGGGGCCTGGGATGTCTTCCCACTCTCCCCTGTACTCGCTCTCAGATCCCCTGACCACCTCACACACACTAGACTCCTGCCTCATGACTTAGCTCCCCTAGCCAGGCCTGCATAACCCGTTCTTAGCCCCACATCAGCCACCATTTGCTAGGCAATGCCCTATGGAGGAGGGCCCCACTGCTAGTGTTTTCCTAGGCCCCCATGTCACTTTAACCCCTTTCCCACCAATCCAAACTCTACCCATCTATGCCAAGCAAATCTGGTCCCAAGGTGAGAGAGACAAAGGACCTAAGTTCCGAGACACTCACAGGTGGGAAACTGGGACCCATATCCCACATGGTGCCTCTCTGTTGCCCAGTCACCAGTTCCTATGGTAAGTCCTGAGTTCACCCTTTGAAACAAGACTCATTGCCCAGTGTTCTCCTGGCTCTTTGGGTGATGCTGGAAATTCCATTTTATTTGGGACTCTCCATTTCACAGCCACCCCTGGGGAGGAAGTAGTTCATGCCTCTTTTCCAACTCCAAGGTAAACTCCAGAAAAACTGTAATAGCTGGGAGATAAGACTGCCTTTGTCTACTGACATGCAGCCTGAACCACAGAGCCCAGCTAGAATATAATCTGGATACTCGTATCTTCCCTAGAGCAGTGCTGTCGGGTGACACCCACAGGGGCCTGTAGCCAAGGGAGCAAGACACAAACCCCCAATAGCGGTTTGCAGATCCAGTACACACCTGGAATCTGTTCCCAGAAGGCCACAGGGTAGCATTCCTTCTAGTCAGGCCTGCATGCTAAAGCATGCCGGGAGTGGCAATTCCTCTAGAAATACCACTTCAGGTCTGGCAAGGTAGCTAGCAGTCTATAATGCCAGAACTGGGGGGATTAAGCAGGATTCACAGTTTAAGCTCACCATGGGCCAGGGGGGGAAAAACACGCAAACTTCTTGGCTCCAAAGGTGGGCAGTAGGCACTGGGCCTTTGTTCTCTGGAGTCACTATTCCAGCAGAAGCATAAGAAGACAGGATCAGTCAGGGTTAGCATTACCACTGTCATAAGATTCCCTCCAGTCACCTTCTGAGAAAAACCCACCTCCACAGGAGACTGAATCTGGGGTTGGGAGAAGTCACTGCTACCTCCAAGGACATCCATGCACCTCATGGTACCACTGTGCCCTCTGCAGGCCAAACTGGAGCTCTCAAAGGACAGCACACCAGTTCCTTTTGACCCACACAGGGTCTTCTCTGGACTTCTTCCCTCCTGAGCCCCCTAATGATCACAGGCCACACAAGAACATGGTGGCCCGGCCCACAAGGGCAGAGCACATCTTGAGATTATGTTGTACTTGAATACCATCCCTGACACTAAATTTTCCCTTACTCGGCACCCACAGGGTTTATGTGACTTGTCTCCACCCTATATGCCACCCAGGGTCCTGACCAATGTCAAGAGGATGGGTTCTTGGCTCTCCCAAACCCAAGAAATGAGGGCATCTGCAGGCGCGAGGGGTTAAATAATTAATAAGATTACCAACATGTTAATTACAAATAAGGAGACAGGAGCGAGAGGTGGTGATTTTCCAAATGGGGAACCAGGATCCACAGCCCCAGGGCCCAGGGGTCCTGCCACCCAGGCGGGGCACCTCCAAAATAAATAATGGAGTTGGGGACAGGGGTCAGGGTTGTTCCTGCTTCTTTTTCACAGAAATCCGCTTCTTTCTTGCTGCCAGCATCTCATAGAAGGGGTCCACGCTCACAGCAGCCCTACAAGAAGGGGTCTGGTGAGGACCGAGGGCCTCAGGCCCCCCCTCACCCCGACTCCAGCCCCTGGGGCTCACTGGATGGACTTGATCCACTCGTCCTTCTCCTCCTGTGTGGGTGCTGAGATCCGGTACACCATGTGGTTCCCCTCCACTACCCGACCATCAGCCTCGGTTTTGCAGGCTTTGATGAGCTGTCCCTTATTGTTGGGAATGTAGAGCTCAAAGCAGTTCTAGGATACAGAGAGACAGGTCAGAGCAGCCCTGGGCCAGGCCAGGGAGGCGCAGGTTTAAGGGCACCCCATGTATCTTACCGGCTTCCGAGGATCATCCACCTCACGAATGCTGAGGTTCTCTAGGGGGATGATCCCTCGGGGCTCCTTGTCCTAGATGGCAGAGTCAGAGTTCAGGTTCCATGGGTTCCCCAGTGCCTCCCTAAGAGTGAGGGCTGGGTGCCCTGCCCCCCAAATCTTGGCCCATGTCTGCAAGCTCCACCCTCACCGTAGTATACTCAAAGTAGTAGAGGCAGTTGTCTGTAAGGATGAACCAGCGGCGCTTCCAAGTCTTCACCCGGCCCCCTGCAAGGGAAGGGGTGGGAGGGGCCGGGCTCAGCGGGGAACCGCTGGGGAGGGGAGCAGAGTGGGGAGAGGTAGGGCTCTTAGGTCTAGGACAGAGGCAGTGAGGGAAAAGTCAGGCAGGCAAGGACAGGCTGCTGGGGCCCCAGGAGTAGCACCCCTGCTTGGGCCACAGGTTCTGGCTATTCTATTGGCACAGGCCCAAGCCCCGCCCCCCAGACCAAGGCCAGGGCAGCCCCTCCCTATCTTATTGGGTGTGGGCAAGGACACCAGGTACCTACCTCCTGGGGCAGACAGCGAGAAAGCAGGCAGGACCAGGTGTGGAAGGGAAGGCGGAGGGATGGGGTGCCCCCAAGAACCGCAGCGACAGAAAATAGGGGGTCAGGGAAGGGATGCACAGGGGCCAGAGACACAGCAAGAGAACAGGCAGCGGGGGGGGGGGAGGGGAGGAAGAAAACCAGTTACATCCACAGAGGGAGGAGCCAAGGCCTCCCCCGCCCACCGCGCTCCTGGCCTCCTGGCTTTAACCTTTCCCAGTGGGTGCTCAGCCTACCAGAATGGCCCTGGAAAATAATTGTTCCCTGAGACCCTTTCCTCTGACCTAAGGGGTAGGTAGGGTTAGTCTTAGCTGTGTGATCTCAGGAAATCCCTGGCCCTCTGGGATTCCAGCCTGGAGACTGGAGACCCACCCACGCACATCTTGTCTGCAACAAGACTGCCGGCCTACTGTAGCCTCTGGATGAAAAGTCAGAGTAGAGATGGTTCCATTAGCTATGATGGTCAATATGAAGCCCATGACAAGACTCCGGCCCCTGTATCTCAGTGGTGGGGCACCTTTAAGCCTCAGTTTCTTCAAATGAAAAATGGGAGGATACTACTGGCAGAGCAGCTCAGAGCCCCACCTTGGGGGAAGTTGCCTTCTTGCTCATTCCCTCTAATGCTCAGGGAGACCACTGTGTGCTGGGGAACCTGATCTGTGATTCTACTGACCTCCCTGCACCCTACAAAGGGGCCAGGGTCGGTGCTGCCAGGCTAGGGCCTTATGCAACTCCCAGGATAGAACACTGGCTTCAAGTGCATAGTTCAACGCAGGACCTGAGACCTGGAGGAAAAGTGAGGCCTGCTTCCTATCTGGGCCCTCCTCTGCAGGGAGTGCCTAACTGTCCCACTATGGCCCTCACACTTGGTCTCTGAGCAGTGACCATGCAGCCTTCCCACTATACCCCAGCTCAGCTCCAGAGACGCCTAGTTGTACTCCAAGTATCTGGGGAGCTGTAATGGTAACTAATGACTGGCCTGGACCCAGATCCTGTCTACATGAGCCTAGGGTCCTCAGGGGTCACACAGAACCCACTGAGTGCTGAGAACAACTCTCTTGGTCACAGCAGCCCCCCTCTTTGGCCTTGGATGGCTGAGCAGTGGTTTTATGGTGCCATCTCACACATTTCAACAAGGACTGCCTGTGATCCCCCTTCCCAAACGGGAACACAAGAGCCATCTAAACACTTACTGCTGCACTGTTCCCTCCCCAGCCAGACTTGAAGCCCAGTTATCCTTGCCTGTGTTGGCTCTCCTGGGGCCGACCGATGTTTCAGCTGGTTGACAGCAAGGCCAAGTCCAGGGCAAACAATCTGCTGAACATTTGACCCTATCCTGGGCCCTAGGGATTTTATTGAGGGAGCTAACAGCCTGGTTCATCAGGCCCTGGCATAGAAGGCCCCAGGCTTATGAGCAGGTGGGGGCTAGGAGCACTTTAACAGGCCCAGCAAATAGACAACTTCTGCTCTTGTTTTTAGCCCCATTTTCTCAGAGGTGCAAAAACTGAGGCTGCTCAGTCCTGACTCAGGCCACTAGTGTTCTCTGCAGGGTTGCCAGCAGGCTCAAGAAGGGACGTACCCAGCTTCAGGAGCCAGCCCTCACGGTCTGGGTTGAAGAAGGTGTGGGTGAGATCATTCCCATCATCCTCAGGGATCTTGAAGGGTTCATTTCGGATGCTGTCATAGAGGTTCTGAGGGGCAAGAGACAGAAATTCTAGGGAAGTCATGGAGAAAGGGGTCACACTGGGAGGAAAGGTAAACAGAAAACAGTAGAGATGGGAAGAGTGAAGAAAAAAGAGATCAGAGGATAATGGCGGGAAAGCCTGCTAAGTTCTCACAGATGACGGGAGATCAAGACCCAGAAGAGCCTGAGAGGAGACACAGGAAAGAACCAAGGGCTGGCAGGCTGGAAAGCACCGGCAGACCCGGAGCACAAGGTGTGCTAAGGCTGGGAACAGTACTGACCCTGAGCAGGTCCTCAGGCAGGTCTCCGCCCTCATTGATGCCCCGGTTCATGGCCACAAAGCGCTCCAGGCCCGGCTTGTCTCTGACATTGGGATTGTGAAGGCTGGTGTTCAGCATGATCACGGCGAAGGACAACACGTAGCAGGTGTCTACACCAGGTAAAATACGGTAGCTGGTGATGACCTAGGACCCTCCCAAACTCTGTCCTGTCCCCTCATAATCTGGGATCCCAGCCTCTTCCCTCAAACCCAGTCCAGATCCAGACTCCTTCCTCAGACTATAGGTCCATGCCCTGCCCTCTGGTCCTACCTGTAGACTGGAAGACCCCAGGGTTACACAGGCAGTATCGCTGGGCAAAGGCCTCCATCATCCGGTCAATTTTCTGAGCCTCTCCAGGGAGGCGAAAGCTCCATAGGAATTGCCTGGTTAGGGAGAAGCAGGACAGCAGAGGTTTCAGGACTGGAAAACACTCTGCTCCTTAGTCTCTGTTAGAATCCGACAAATCATTATCCAAACCTTGCCCAGAGTGGTGATGCACACCTTTAATCCCAGCATCCAGGAGGGAAAGGCAGGTGAACTCTCTGAGTTCAGGGCCAGCCTGGTCTACACAGAGTTCCAGGCCAATCAGGGCTACTCAGTGAGATGGTGTCTCAACCCAACCCCCCAAAATAATCAGTCAGAATTCAAATCTCTCACCCCAGGGGCTGTTTCAATTGCAGGCATGTAATTTGATCAGAGCAGTAGGCTCTGGCCATGGATTCTGGTGGCTCTATAGAGGAAGAGCCTTTTTTCCACCCCTCCCACCCCCCAGGCTTGCTAAACTGGCCTGGGGTTGCCAGGTGCTTTGCTGTCATGTAGAAGGGTCCACTGAGCACCCCGAGAGGAAGCCCGCAGGAGGCCCCACCTGACTGTCTTTCCTGAGTGCTGCTTATCCCTGTTGGAGTGCTCTGCTCCTTACAACTAAGAAAGCCCTGGCACTGCATTTCTGCCCCATCCTCACCGCAGGGCCTGCACCAGATTGAGGTCGGTGAACTCATGCAGATCCACAAAAGCATGGAGCACGGCCAGGTTCGGCTCCTCCCTGAAGGGAGACAGTCCTATTAGGAGGAGTGTGGGGAGGTAGCAGCATCGCAGCTCACTTCCTGGGCCGCCCTCCTGGCGGCTGAACCTCCCCTGCCTCCATCCACCGGCCGGGCTCTGGAGTGGGATGCCTCGCTCTTTTAGCTTGTCAGACCACCTGATGTCATGTTCTCTCGTGTCTTCATGCTCCCCAGATACCTTTATCTCAAGAACTGACCTTTACCTAAGAGTTCCTATGCACTCACATGTCCACAGAAGGTCTCCATATACTTGTAGCTCGGACCCACGATCAAAACTTCCAGACGACACTTTTCAGATGCTACTACTAGCTTGTGTGTGCATGGTTAAGCCACTGACACTCAGACTTCAATACTGGACGACTACAGGTGCCACCTCCCTATACACTCAAGCTCCCCAGAGCCAGCCAGTCCATTAGATCGTGACCCAGATGGAGCTCACAAACCTGTTCTACCCACGAGCTGCTACTGAGGCTGGGAGTACTGCGCAGGCCGGGCAGCTCACCTTTCCCCTAGGTAGTCCCCAATGGCTGTCTTGTTCAGCCCCTCACCCTTGTACAGGAAGCGAGCGATTTCCTCAGGTGTGTTCTGCAGAAGTTCGTGTTCCACCAAGAATTGGATCCCCTGGAGGGAGAAGGCCAGATTTGTGCCAAGGCAGAGTGCTGCTCCCCATGAGCCTCAACATCCAAGCCTCTCCATCCTAACAGAGCCCCCCATGTCTCATCTCTAAGCCACTCCCTCAGCCTCTGCCGACTGATTCCAGCAGGCACAACTGGGTCTGGCAAGGAGCAGGTTTGAAGAATAACTGAACACACTACACGATACAATAAAAAATGAAGCAGACACCTGTCCATCAAGCGGCAGATGTGGGGCCCCTCCCTTACTGCCATATCTTACCCTGAACTACAGCACTTACATCAAGGGGATCCCCGAGAGTGAGGCAGGGTCTTAGGATTGCTCAGCACAGGGCCAGCTCCCAGAGGCCTCAGTACATGGACATTCATGGAACAGATGGGCAACCATCAGGAGTCTGTTGCCTAGAGGAAACCTATTATCTTCACACTTCTAGAACCTAGGACATCAAAACCATGCCTGAATATCTCCTCAGCTAACTAACCTTCTTGGGGTCCATGTTGAATTTCTTCCTGCCCATTGCCATCTTCCGGTTCCGTTGCAAGGTCTTACTGCAAAAGCAGGGTAGGTAGCAGCCAAGGGTCAATGCTTGAGCATCCAGGTCCCTGGCCAAGCCCCGTGTCCCATGGGCTCCCCACAGTCCTCACCTGCCCTCATTGGCCTCCAGACCCTCCACCTCACTCATAGCTTCACTCAGCTCCTCTCGCAGGCGCTGGATCTCCACCAGCAGCTCCTGCTTACGTCGCCGGATGTTCTCTAGCTCCATACGCTCCTCTGGAGTCAAGTCTGGGGGCTCTAGGAGTCAGAGTCAGGAAATGAGTTCTGGGGCCAAGACTGCTGCATCCAGAGAAAGGATTAAGGCTGGGGGCCTGAATTCCTGCCCAGGAGAGGAATGGGCTACTAGAAATCTCAGAGGAGAGGAAGTAAGACCCTGAATCCTTAGTCTGGGGCAGAAGGCCTGGGAATCTCATCTCTTAATAGGTCTGGGGATGAACTGCTGGGCCCATTACTTGGAAGGATGGAGCCCCAGCTTCATCATGGACGTGGGGACCTACATCTTGGGTATTTTACTTGGAAAGGAACCAGTCCTTGGGATCCTGGATCCATCACCACACTCGGGAACTCGTGGTTCTGAATTTTGGATACTTTACTTGGAGGCCCTGGCTTCTTGGTTCCGTTACAAGTAGAATGGGAGGCTTGGATATTGAAAACATTACTTGAAAGGACACGGGGCCTTAGGCTCATGGCTCCATCATCACAGGGAATTTGGGGTCCTGGATCCGGGGTGTATTTCTCAGAAGGGAACAGCCCCCCCCCCATCATGGCTGAGGTCCTGGGATCCTGGACCTTGGGTGCATTTCTTGGAAAGGCACCAAGACTCTGGCTTCTGGCTCCACTGTAGTGGGGACCATGGCATGGACTTGGGTACATTTCTTGTAAGGGGGCCGGATCCCTGGCTCCATCATAGTGGGAGAGTTGGGGTCCTGGATCCTGGGTGCCTTTCTTGGAACCACTCCTGGCTCCGTGGTATAAATCTTGGGCGCACACTGCAGACAAGCTAGGGCATCAGGACCCCGGGTCAGGGTCGGTAGGGAGGTCAGGCAGCAAGAAAGCCAGGCCGCCGCTCGCGCGGGTGTACGCCCCGCCCCGCTCTCGCCGCCCCGCCCCGCTCTCGCCGCCCCGCCCCGCCCCGCTCTCGCCGCCCCGCCCCGCCCGCCGCCGCCGCCGCCGCCGGAAGAGGGCTCGGCCCAAACAATGGCCCGGGACCCCCGGCTCTGGGCCGTGCCGGAAGCCCGTTCCGCGCGCAGAAAGGCGCCTCGCTGTCGCTCGGCTGTCCTTGGCTGGGCTTGGGAGCCACTCCGCCCGCCCGCCCGCCCGCCCGCCCGCCTGCCCGCCCGCCCGCCTCGCCCGGCCTACCGTAGACACCGTCCTCCATGGCGGCTAGGAATGCCCGCGGGGAGTCCGGGGCGGTTCCGCCAGCTGGGCCTGCGTCCGCGTCGGCCCGCGGGCTCGAGTGAGCCCGCTCAAACGCCCCAGGAGCCACCGCCGCCTCCTCAGCGCCCGTCCTCAGCGCCGAAAAGACTCTCCCTTCACGGCCCAACCGCCCGGCCGGTGGGGCCCGCCCCTCGCTTTGACACCACCCAATCCGCTGCGGATCCCCCCCCACTGCTCCGCCCCCAACGTCGCAGGATCATCTCCAGGACCAATAGGCACACGAGAAGCAGCGGCAGGCACGTAAAGCTGGCGATAGACTGCTAGAATGACCAATCAGAGTGAGGAAGGGTGCTTAATTCCGCCTCCGAAACAAAAGAAAAATCCTTGGCAGCTTTATCCTCCAATAAGAAAACTCAAAAAGGAGTGACCAGGAGGTGGGGCTTCGTGGAGCCGGGAGGATTGCGCCTGCGCACGAGCCAGACTAGTACTGCCTAACCTTTCAGAAATTCGTTGTTAGGGGGCGGTATTTGATTAGTCTTGTTGTCAAGGGCGGGGTCTCAACCTGGAGTTGTTCCCCTGAGCCACACCTCCTGGCCCTGCAAGCTAGCTTTTGACCGCGGCGGTTGCCAAGCAACTGGGAGCCGCACAGGCCTATCTTTTTCTTTCTTTCTCAGGCTATTCTCTTCAGGCGGTTGCTTTCTCTGAATCCTTTCTGTACCACCTCATGTGGTTTTCCTACACAACTCAATCTCCTCAGAGTCAAAGGATGGTAAAATAAAGGCATTATCTCTTCCGAATGTGTTGGGTACCATGAATACACTGGCTCTACCCTCCCAGCCTTTTTTTTCCAGGCTCTTCCTCTCTCCTAAACTCTCCCCCTTAGCTTAGCTTCCTCCTCCTAAAATCCTGCCTTCCCTAGGCATTCTCCAAGACACCCTTTTCGCGCAGAATCCTCTGCCTGCACTGGCTCTCCGCTGGCAGCTTTCCAGGCTCCTGTCCTTAAACTCCTCCCTCCTTCCAGAATCCCGCGTGCTTTGCAGGGAAAGCAGCGAGGGCCTGTCTGTGATGGGTACTCTGACACACTTGTAAATCATAGGCCCAGGACGGGGCTGAAGTGTCTTCCAGGTCTCGTCCTCATTTGTGTCCCTGGGCTGCCCAGGTGGGACGGATTCAGGGCCAGGACTTGGCTAAGCCTTTGGATTAGTCATGGAGCCTCCTAATCCCCTCTCTGACCTTTATGAGTGGACTGACCCGTGCCCTCCCCTGTGGAGACCTGGCTGCGCCAGTCCTATCCCACCCTCTCCCTCCCAATAGAACCACATGCCCCTGCCTCTTCACCCTCACTTAGCATCTTCTCCACCATGGTCTCCATCATCCCTAGTCCCTGCCCTAGACCTGGGGGGGGTGGGAGAGCTTCCAGCTAATTAATCCTGTCCGGTTATTACCTGGGGACTCTGAAGGATAAAGATGAGAGCCAGAAGAGGGAGGGCATGGGTGGATTCAGCACTCAGGCAAGCCAGCACCCGTGCTGGCTCTCAGTCGGGAACATGGCTGAGGACACCTCCTTCTTCTGGCAGCTCCCCTGAGGCTGGCCACCAGCCTGCTGGGCACTTAGGTAGCTGTACTATGGGTGAAGGCCAAGGCCAAGGACCGACATTCCAGAAACACAGGCCCCCTGCCGGAGCTCCTGGGCCTTTACTACAGTTACAGGTTCCCCTAAGAACTCCACTTTTCTCACAGGGAATAACCCTGGAGATAACAGCTGCCTCTTCCAGCCCCTGGCCTGGAGCAGGGAGGTGGTGACACTTAGGGGCTTCCTCTTGCTGGTCCTATAGTCTACACACAATATGGAAGCAGCCCTCAAGTCAGTGTCCCTCCCAACTGCCCTTGGAAGGCAGTGCGTTTCAGCACGAGGGTGAGGACAGGAATGTTAGGACCTGTACTGTATCCTAGCCTCCATAAGGTGAAGGAGCATCCTGCTTGGGAGGACCCCTGGAGAACTTCAAGCTCCAGTGGCCATTATTCCAGGGAAAACTGAAGCAACACAGGGGAAGGCTTGCCCAAAGTCCCGAAGTTACTTCAAGTAAGTCTTCCCAGATCTCTGCAAAGGGTCCCAATTGACTGTTCATATCTTACTACAGGAACAAACAGAAAAGATAGAGATCTGTATTTATATCATACATAATACACACATATATAATATCTTTGAGAAGTAGACATACATCACTAGGTGTAGTATTCCAGAATATTTTAGGCTCACCAGCCTCAGCCTCTCCCTTTTCTTGCCCCCTAGTTAGCCCTGTGATTCTCTAGGCTCTTGCGTACAAGCTCCGCCCAGAAGAGTGTCTGCCTCCTGGAACTACCAGGCTGTCCACCTGAAGGTGACTAGGGCGTCTAGGCTTTGGGAAAGGACAGCTCTGGGTCTGTGGAGCTTTGATCCCTTTTGGCATTACAGAACCACAGGAAGTCACCCAAAGTCATGGAGCTCACAACCCTGCTGAGCAAAGTGGAGTGAGCAAATCATAGACATCTAGACTCCTACCTGGACTCTGATCAACCTTGAACCATAGAACCTGATTCCTTTGGATGTTCTAAGAATGGCACTTCAAACAAAAACAAAATTTACCCTGTGGATCATGGAGAAGCCAGACTCACCCCCTTAGCTGGACCCTAAACAGTCAGTACTCCAGCATCAGGAACCTCATATCATCTTAGTCCTTCCAAACTCACACCCACCAATGTTCTGTGTATTCTAGAAACACAGCTTTATCATTTCTGAGCAGTTCCACTCTCTAGCCAACCTGTTCTAGAATCCCCAATGTCAACCTAGACTCAGAGAATCTCAGCTCATGGGCTTTCTGGAACCACCAGGTCCTTTCTTCATACACAGTCCAGTCACCATTCTGTCTTTGGTCAATCACGATGCTCCTTGGAGTACTCTACCCCCTCTCTTCCTGAGGGTAGCAAAGCCACTGTCACTTGAATCTTTGTTTCTTAATCTGTGTAAGTTGATATCTTCTCCCCTGAAGCTGCATATCTAACCAGAATCCAGGTTTCATGCCTTGCCTCTTAGATGACCCAGAAACCTGAATCCCTCGGCTCTGGTAAGACTCAGGAATCAGCTCCTAAAGAGGCCTTGAGAGTGAGAATGGAGCAGAGAAATGAAGGTCTGGTGTTATCTGTGGTAGACAACCTCATGGTTCATGGTTGTTCCAGCAGGCCACTGGTCCTTGGAAACCCCTGCTTCGCTCCCAACAGAGGCTGGGAGCTCTCCACCCCTGTCATTTTTGGGAAGGGGAGTCACCTGGGGAAGTGGACCTCAGCTGTGTCATGGAGGCAGGGTCAGTGCCAGGGTTGGTGTAAGAGCTTGGGGGCTGGCAGCCCTATCTGGGGTCTCTGCTAAAGCCCCCTCTTTAGCATCCTCATCTTCCTCTTCTTCCTGGCAGCAGCTCAGAGCAAGTTCATTCTCATAACAAAACGCAGTGAGGGAGCCAGGAAAACTTGACTTAGGGCTGTGGGAAGCCTGCTCTGCCCGTTCATCCAGCTCCTTGGCACTGCAGACTGGTGTCCCTGGGACCTCGTATGTCCGATGGAAGTGGCGATAGTCAACCTCATACTGGGAGCCACGCTGGAAGAGGACCGGCTCAAAGCGATGGCCCCAGAGCAGCTCACCTGGGAGGTAAGATGAGCGGCACTGTGTCGTCATGGCTGTGGCCTCAACCATACCTTCAAGAATGACCACCAGTTCAAAGTCAGCCCGGGCCAGCTCTGCCCGCCCCAGCTCATACAGTGGACTGGCCGAGTCAATCTCGTGCACTATGGTGATGGGAGATACGAGGAAGATGCGGTCGGTGCCTCCGTCAAAGCCGACGTCCACATCCTGGTGGTCCAGTGGGATGTACTCACCCTCTGGGGTCACACGGGGCTGTGCAGAAGCAAGAGGACAGAGCCAGAGAGGTGAAGAGAGATTTCAGCAAGAGAGGAATAAAGATCCAAAGAAAGAGCCAAGAGCAGCAAGGTGATCCTGGAAACCATGGATCCCGAGAAAGGGACAGAGACAGACAGGGAGACAGAGACCCCCAAGAGGAAGGTTCACAGACTCAGAGATTAGGGGACAGACAGACCTAGGAGAGGGGACAGAGACCCAAACCCAGAAAGAGGAGGACACAGACCCCCTCCCAGGGGGGACCAGAAACCCAGGAGCAAGGGAAGACAGTGAGATGGAGATCTGGGGAGAGGGACATGGAGATCTGGCCCCAACAGGAACTGTTCCACCTCTGTTTCAGGTAGTGGTGTACCTCCATCCCATTGAGTATGGGTGAGCCCACGGAGAAGTGTGTGTTATACTAGATCCTGGCAGCTTTGTCTCCTCACTGCTCTGTGACTGGCTTCTAGATTGTGTCACTACCCCACAGACCTCTGCAAGAAGTGTCCCCTGAGTCATCTTGGTGTTTCAAAGGGCTAGGAGGAGCTCACGTATGGTTGGGGATCTGTTCTCTGTGCCCCAGAGGCTTCTGGGAGCTGTACTACCCACAGTCAGCTGCCCCCTCTTCTGGCCTCAAGTGCAACCTCCACTTGGCGAATGCCGACTGCAGTTCAATGGTTTCTTGGGAAGCCAGAAGCTTGAACAATGTGGCCGCCAATCTAGGAGCATCAAGGTCCTACAGCAGGGCTTGGAGGAGGCTGCTAGCCCAGTGGTGCTCTATTCACTGGGTACAAGGCTGAGAAGAGAGCTGCTCTGAGCTGTCCTGAGCTGCTCTGTTTTCCTTTCTCCTGATAATTGTGCCCTAGATAGTGGCAAGGCCTCAGAGTCCCCAACACCCACTAAACACATCTCAGGCTGCTGCACAGGGACTTCCCTGCCTTCTGGCTGCTGGGAGCTAGCGACCAGAAGGAACATTTGAGGGCGGGTATGGTTGCCCATGTCTAGAGCACTCAGTAAACTCCTATCTACTCTCCAGGCCAAGAAGCTCTCAGGTGTTCTAGGCTCTCAAGCCCAGGTTTCCAGGAATTTGCCTCCTGGTCTACCTCTCCAGCAGGCTCACAGTTCTGCTATTCAAGGTGCTGAAGAAGGCACACCTCCCGTCTTCCCACACCCTGCCACTGGGCCTCCCCTAAACACACACACACACACACACACACACGCACGCACGCACGCACGCACACGCACACATGCACACGCACCCCACCTCTGCAGCAGCCTGGTCTGCACCTGAGCCTCTCACCCCGGTTCCCAGGAACCCCTCACCTGCAGCAGCTGGGCCCGCACGTGAGCCTCCACCAGGTGGCTGCGACGCAGGTTGCCCACCCGCCACATGAGGCAGAGCCTGCGGTCTCGCAGAGCCACCACCGCGTTTTCGCTGAAGACCAGTGTCTCGTTGCGTTTCTTGGGCTTGGCCATCTTGGCCATGACTGCCCCCACGACGAAGGCATCGAGCACACAGCCTGCGATGCACTGCAGCACCACGGCGGCCACAGCAGCTGGACACTCCTCGGTGACGCTGCGTACACCGTAGCCTATGGACGTCTGTGTCTCCAGCGCAAAGAGGAAGGCAGCCAGGAAGCTGGCCACCTGTGAGAAACAGGGCGCCGGGGGCGGCGGGGCGGCCAGGTCGCCGTGCAGTGAAGCGATGAGCCAGAAGGTCAGGCCGAAGAGCAGCCAGGAGGCGAGGAAGGAACAGGAGAAGAGCAGGCACATCCAGCGCCAGCGCACGTCCACACATGTGGTGAACAGGTCGCTCAGGTAGCGCGCACCCTGGCCACCCAGGTTCACGAAGCGCACGTTGCAGTGCCCGTCTTTTTTGACGAAGCGCCCACGGCGCCGGCTCCCAGCCACAGGCCCGGGCGCCCACCCATTGCGGCACAGCCCGGCCCCTGCCTCCTCCTCATCGCCAGCTCGGCTGTTTCCTGACTCCAGCGCGCCGCTCAGGCGGCGCAGGGCCCTGGCCAGGCCCATTGGGCGGGGAGACCCCCCTCTACTTGGCCTAGCGGGGGGCGGGCGCCCCAAACCTGTAGGAACAAAAGATGGGCAGGAACGTCAGGGGTACCAGGAACTAGAGGACCCACCAGCCATGACGCGGACTCCATCTACTGCGTGGGCCAGTACTTAGGAGACAACTTTTAAGAATAGCCTGCCATCGGCTGGGCAGTAGTGGCGCACGCCTTTAATCCCAGCACTCGGAAGGCAGAGCCAGGTGGATCTCTGTGAGTTCGAGGCCAGTCTGGGCTACAGAGTGAGATCCAGGACAGCCTCCAAAGCTACACAGAGAAGCAAGGTTTCTAGTCCGTGTAATGCTGTTAAGAAGACTGCCGGACGGGTGGCTTAGACTGCTGTAAGCATTGTACATGAACTTACACATTTGTGGCTTTTGTTTTCCAGATGGTACTGGTGTGGCACTCCTGAATAGTAGGCAGTGCTCTAGCACTGAGCCATGCTTGTCCCTAGCCCCTTACTGGTAGTAGGTAGTCAAGTGCTCTAGCACTGAGCCATGCCCCCAGCACCAGGAAGAGTTTTGAGATAAACCATGTCACTTTACAGATACAGCCTGCCTCAGACCACAGCTGCTCAAGCTTGAACGCCAGCATCTGAGCCTTTGGAGACCACCAAGACCACGTGTCGGGAGAAAAAGAAGCCCTTAGATGTGGTGTGCGGTGCACAATTCCAGCACTCAGGAGGCTGGTGTAGAAGCATGGAGAATTTGAGGCCAGCTTGAGCTACGAAAGGCCCTGACTCAGACAAGTAACAAGGATTCCACCTGGCAGAAAAAAGGAATGAGGGACCAACATCAACCATATGAATCGTTTCTTTGTTGAGGTTACCTTATGAGCTCAAGAGATCTCTGCACCTCAGTCCCTAGAGCAGGTGGGAACATGGGCCACATCAAGCATGGATGTACCTCAAAAACATTTTAAGTGGGAGCATCCAATTCAGTCATTCTTCAGTTCCCTGTATCTACATCATCTGTACCCACTGAGCTCAGCCAAACTCAGACCTTTTCACACATCAGAATTCCCTGAACAATACTGTAAAGCTACATAGCATTGCATTGTTCCGTATTAGAATCTGGAGATGTTTGTTTTCATAGCCCAGACTGGCCTAGAACCAATCCTCCTACCTCTACCTCCTGAGTGCAAGGATCACAGGCCTAAAGCACTACTCAGGTATGGAGGTGACTCTAAGCACATGGGATGGTATGTGGGTGTTACTTTCATCTGAGAAAAGGGTAGGCTGGGAAAGGGTGTAGGGTTTCTGTCTAGAGTTATAAAAATGTCCTAGCACTGCCAGAATGATAGCTGCTCACTGTGACACTCTAACAACCACTGGATGCACAGGGCTGGGGCTCAGCTGCAGAACACATACGTCCCATGCCTCAGGCCCCGGGTTTTAGGCCCCAGCATTCCTTTAACAAAACATCATATACACTGATGGGTGAATGAATTATTTTCAGATGAAGCTACTGTACTAATGAGCAGTTTCAGCCCTCACCAGGTGATGAGGCCACACCTTCTGGGCCTCAGTTTCTTTAACAAGGATTGGGATATCATCCCAGTAAGGAAGTACCTTCTGGTCATAAAGACCCAGGGCCTGCTGGTCATCATAGAGGAGGGTGGATGTCTGTGAGTTCCAGGCCAGCCTACATAGCAGGACCTTGTCAAAAAAAAAAAAAAAAAAAAAAGACTCAAGGCCTGATCTGGTTTAGTCTGTAGCCTTTTCAAGAGTTTCGATTTGCTCATTTGAGGGATGGAGATCAATACCCCTATCCTGAAAAGTAGGGTTATCTGGAAGTCCATGGGCAGCTCCAGGCTGAATTCAACCTGGACATATCAGTCTGACACTGGGTATAGTGGGTGTTTCACAGACCTTCCTGAGCCTCCGAGGCCAGGAGGTCTGGGCCTTCAGCCTTACCTCCAGCTGCTACAGGGCTGACCTGGTCCAAGCATTACAGTTCAATCTGTGGCTTTCTACCCCTGTAAGCACACTAAACTCTATGGAACCTCATGGGCTTTGGTGGAAGGGCCTGAATGTTCTAAGAAGGCCGTGTGAAGTTTGGCACTTATGGACCAAGAGTACCAGGCACCTCTTTCTTGGTCTCCATGGCATGGGTCACTAGGCCCACCTGATGGGTGCAAACCTGAGGCTCAGGGCTGGGTGGATGGAGCTGGTCTGAGTCAGCACAGCAGCCCTGAATGTTGAAGGTCATTTTCAGGACTGGAAGCAGGCTAGCCTCTCAAGAGCAGGTTTACAGTTGGAATGTGGAAAGTAACAAGCATCATGAGCAGCCTCTGTGGCAACATTCCTACTTTGCAATAATTTCCAAGAGCTAACCAGGGAGGGAGGGAGATGGAATCAGCCAACCTCAAGTGCCTCAGCTGGAGAGAGGGGTGGCAAGCTCAGACACCATGAGGCCTTGGTTGCTGAGCCCGTGAGACCGCAGTTGCTTGAGTGCTGGTGTGGACAGGCCAATGCGTACATGGAGGACCTGAAGCTGCTGTGGTATCTACTCTCTCCAGGGTTCACCTTTGATTGTTCAGGGTAGCAGGGGCCAAGAACTTCACCTCATCTCAATCTGGGGCTCCTATGCTAGGGGAGGAAGCTGGCTTGGGTCCCAAACCTCTGACCCTGACTCTGCCACTGCCCTGAGGTAGACTTGTATCCACCCTATATTGGGTGGGACTTTTACCTTCAGGGAGCCATCTGTATCCCAACAGCCCAGCACTAGGCTGCTCTCACAAAAGATGGGGGAAGGATACTGACCCACACTCCCCCCGCCCCCACCTTCCACCTGACCCACAAGAGCAGCTTAATGTTTCCATATAAAGGAGCCACAGGGCTTAAGGTACTTCAACTTCACGTCAAAGTCACTATATAATCTGAAGCCAAAAATCCCTGCCCCTCCCATTTACACAAAGTGGCACCCCTACCCTACCGCTGCCAAGTAATGGGGAGAGAGCCCCAGCGAAGGCACTGACCAAGCAGGACAGGAACTTCTGTCCTTTCCTAGTCTCCAAGGCGGCTGGACAACCCAGCCACACTAGGGTCACTAGGCCCAAAGAATATGCAAAGTCACAGTGGCGTGAGCTGGGGGACAGAGACCAACTCAGAGAAACAGAGACCTAGGGAAAGGGACAGAGACCCAGAGAAACAGGAGGTCACAGTGGCGTGAGCTGGGGGACAGAGAGGCAAAGGGGGTGGGGGGCAGAGATGGACTCAGAGAAAGAGACCTAGAGAGAGGGACAGAGACCCAGAGAGACAGACAGACAGAAAGACAGACAGACACAGAAAGAGAGAGACAAGAGACAGACTTAGAGAAAGAGACTTAGAGAGAGGGACAGAGACCCAGAGAGAGACCCAGACAGACAGACACAGAAAGAGAGGGACAAGAGACGGACTTAGAGAAAGAGACCTAGAGAGAGTCAGAGACCCAGAGAAACAGGTCACAGTGGCGTGAGCTGGGGGACAGAGACCCAAAGGGGGCGGGGGCAGAGACGGACTCAGAAAAACAAAGACCTGGAGAGACAGACAGTCAGACAGAGAAAGAGAGACAAAGAGCTTGGGGTGGGGGCAGGCAGACAGGACTCAGAGACGTCAGTAGACAAGAAGGCTAAGGAAGAGTTAGAGGAATGAAGTTAATGTCTTAGGAAATGGAGGCAGACAGGGAGAGTGAGGGGTGCCTCTTAAAGACATAATGCGGTAGTGAGAAAACTCATTGTCAGTATCAACCAGAGCTGGAAGCCAAGAACTGGGGGTACTAGATGGGGGGCAACCACCGATGGAATACCAGGGAAGGTGTTGGGGGCAGGGGGAGGATGAAGTAGGTTGGCTCATATCTGCACTTACCTGGGGGGGCCGCCCACCCCCATGCCCTGCACTGGGGGTTCCTCTGCCCAGGCTGGAGAGGGGCCTCTGTGGTTGCTAATGTGTTCAGGTCTGTCCTCGGCCCCTGGGGCCTGAGCTGGGGCAATCAACCTCTGAGCTACAGCGGATCAGGGCCTGAACAGAGGGGGGTGGGGGTGGAGCCGGCTCAGCACTGCAGAGGGGGAGCCAGGGAGGCTGGCCAGGCAGGGCACTGGGCTGCGGCCCAGGCAGACTGGAGAGGACAGTGCAGCTAATGGGTGGGAGGCAGGGAGGGACATTGGGGGTCAGGACCATGGAGAACAGTCACAGGAAGAGCACTGACAGCTTAGTGAACTTGGAAGGAGATACCGAGGTAATAATTAAAGGGGAGAAAAACGGGGTTCCCATTTCCCCCAGGATGATGCCTTAATAAACTAGTGGTCCAGAAAGAGACACCCATTTACTGACTCAGAGCCAGTTCCAAATGAGTAAGGTTTAGAAAAGGCTGAGCCAGACAAAAAGGAAGAGCCCACACAGGGTGACAAAGAGTCCAGTGCAGGGGATAGCTCCACACCAAATTCCCCCTTACACAGGAAAGCTCAAAGGACTGGGATCTCACATGTTTGGGCCTGACTGTGGTCCTTTACTGCAGCAGAAGCCCCAGACCCCCTCCAGTACAACAGTGGTCAGCACAGGGAGGACACCCCACACAGTCCCCAACTTGGGTCTCAGGTGGACCTAGCTGGCCAGAAGGCAAAGAGAGAACTAAATTCCACTGGAGCAACCCAGACCCAGACTCGGCCCAGCATGGCAAAATCCTTCACGTTCCTGGAGTCGATCACCAGCCAGAACTGGGTACTGGGTCAGAGGTCTAAGGGTCAAGCCAGGAGTCAACACCAACAGAAATCTCATACTGAGACCATATCCGGGACAGGCAAGGGTCAATCCACGTGCAGACACCAGGTCGGTAGAATCCATTACTTCTGTTCCACACGGGCCAGTTGACACGTCTTTCTTTCTGGGGTACAGTCTACAGACCTAACGATCCAGTTCCCATGAAGAGCTGAGGCCTGAGGCCAAATGTTGGCCATCTTAGACGCTGATGGTGCGGAAGACGGTGAAGCCGGACAGTGCGGTGCTGATCAGGACCCCAGGGCACTGAGGGTGCCAGTGTAGCTCCTTCAGATCAGTCTCACCTTGGTGCACGAACAGCAACTGCTGGGGGAGTGCTGCCAGCCCGGGGTCTGCTTCTGCCTCACCTGCCTCTGGGTCCCGTTCAACCGCCAGGTCCCACTGTGTGATCTGGTTGTCAGCACCCGAGGCTGCAAAGACCCCACTGTCCTGAGGGTGCCACTCAACAGAGGTCACAGGGGCCATGTGCTGCTTGAAGGTGGCCACAGGGGAGCCAGACTACGAGAGAGTGTAGGAGTCAGACCCCAGTATGAGTACTTGGCACTTAGCCAGAGTTCAACCAGACTACCCCCCCCCCTTACAAAGCCAGAGCCCAGCAACGAACACGAGGAAAGGACAACAGGTAAGATGATGTGGCCCATGGGCTGCTGGGAGCTGTCCTAACAAGGGGACAGGAGCCTGCCCCTGCATGTCCCTGAACATGTCCTATAAAAAGAGCAGAGGGTGGCTGTTCTTTAGGCTGAGGCCCTAACAGAACGGAAACAGCTCCCTTAAGGTCCCTGATGCTACGCAAAGACAGCACTTGTGTTAGAAGAAGTGGTACCAGGAACAGAAGTCCCTGGGCCATTTGGCACGGAGGGCTGCAGCTCCCTCTGGAAGCTTCCCCAAGGATGATTCATAGAACTGATTAAGCTGGGCAAAGAGGCTGACGGCATGATGGTGCAGGGAAGGCCTGGAGCCAGGAGAGGTCCTGGCTTCCTCTAGAGACTGGGAGTGCCTCTTCCACCTGCCTAGAATACCACTCAGCTCTACAGACAACTCTTAGCTTAGCTGGGATGTCACCTCTGATCCTGTTCTGTGCCTCAGTTTCCTTTCCTACAAGAAATGAATGGGGCTCAAATTCCAGCTGATGCTGTATAGTCCACTAAAACAGACGATAGTTCCCAGCATCCCAAGGCCATGGGCTGTGTAGCCAGCTGTCTCTCTGCCACATGGGCAAATAAGTTACACACATCTCTACTGCCCAGCTGGTGTGGGAGCACAAGACTGGATGTCTACCTCCTAACACAGACAGTTAGAAGCAGGCAGACCAAATGTGAAGGGGGACAGGTAGGTGGATGGGTGCCTCAAGAGTCACAGTAAGAGATAGGGAAGCGGGGAAGGGATGTGCAGGGCTGAATGAGCGATCCCTCTGCTCACAACCACATCCTGCCCTTCCCGCCTCCTCACCAGGATTTAATAATTCCCATTAGCTTCCCCAGCCCTTAGGAGCCCAGCTGGGAAGATACCTTGAATTGTCGTAGGTCCCAGACTTTGAGGGCTCCATCATCCCCACCGCTGAGCAAGAAGGGTTCCCTGTGGCTCCAGTTGATGACATTGACATCCCCATCATGGGCAGTGGCTGTGGTGAGCATGCAGGCCTTGCCTGGGGCTGCTCGGATGTCCCAGATGCGAATGGAGGCATCGGCTGAGCAGGAGGCGAACACCTGAGTAGGGTGAAACAACTCTGAGTGGGAAGATGGGCCCCAGACTCAACCTGGAGACATGGTGCACTATCATTCATTGTGTCCCTGTCTGAGTCAGGCCCCAACTTGGCCCTCCTCTCCCAAGCCAAGGGTTCAGGTTCCTAGCCTGTCCCCATCAGACCCACGTGTCCAGGCTCCAGTCTTTCCTCACCGTGTCCTCAGTTGGTGACCACTGCAGGTCCTCCACTGAGCATGTATGGCCCACAAATGGCCTCTGGTCCACATGCCAGGAGCCACCGTCCGTGGGCGTCCAGAGGTGGATGTTCTTCTGACAGTCACCAGTCACCAAGCGGCCTGAGTAAGGGTCAGGAAACCACCTTAGCACCTGGCCACCTTCCTACCTTTCCAGGAGCTCACCCTCCCTGAACCACAAGAAAACCCAAACTCACCAGGTACTCGAGGGGACCAGTCAAGAGCAAAGCCCTCACCCATGTGGCCAGCAAAGGAGAAGATGGGCTTTACGCGGGCCTGCTCATCCCGGAGGAAAACGGCCAGGGCCTGGGGGTCATCTACCACCTGTAGGAGCCGCCTCAGTGCAAACACCTCCACCTGGCCCTTCTCTGACCATACTCCAGCCACAGGTTCCTCCCCCAGCCAGGAGACCTGTGGGGGTGGGGGTGGTGCACAAAACAAAGAGAGAAGCCTAAAGTTGGCCAGCACACCCCCAGAACCATAACCTCTGCGTGTCTATAGACAAAACAGAGTCTCACACAGCTTTGTGGAAAGAAACTGCAGCCTCCCAGACCAGACAGTAACTGGTCACCTCCTGGTGCTGGGAGGACCAGTCAGGAGTGAGGAGGAAACCCAAGCTCCCACTGGTGTTCTCGAGTATGCTCTCTGAAACACTCCATGTGCTAAAGGGTTCCAGGGCTTGGGCCTCAGGACCGCTCACCTCTATACTCACTACAAGTCCCTCAGCCTGCCCTACTACCATAGGCAGTGCATTCCTCTGGTGACTCTACTGTGCTGGCTAGTTTATGTCAACTCGGCATAAACTAGAGTAATCTGAGAGCTTTGATTGAGAAAATGCCTCTACAAGATGGGGTTGCAGGCAGTAGGGCATTTACTTAATGAGTGATTGATGTGAGAGGGCCCAGCCCATTGTGGGTGGTGCCATCCCTGGGCAGGTGGTCCTGGGTTCTGTAAGAAAGCAGGCTGTCTAGGCGGCAGTGGCACACACTTTTAATCCAGCACTTGGGAGGCAGTCACAAGCAGATCTCTGAGTACAAGGCCAACCTGGTCTACAGAGTGAGTACCAGGACAGCCAAAACTATGTACAGAAACCCTGTCTCAAACAAAACAAAACAGAAGAAAACAAAAATAACAAAACAAACAAACAAACAAAAAAACAAAACAAAACAAAAAAAAGAAAAGAAAGAAAGAAAGCAGGCTGAGCAAGCCATGAAGAGCAAGCCAGTAAGCAGCACCCCTCCATGGCCTCTGCATCAGCTCCTGCCTCCAGGTTTCTGATTTGTTTGAGTTCCTGTCCTGACTTCCTTCAGTGATGAAGAGTGATGTGGAAGTCAAACTCTTTCCTGCCCAAGTTGCTTTTGGATGTGGTGTTTCCTCACAGCAATAGTACCCTTAACATTCACCTTGGGCCCAAACATTGAGACCCATGTTTGACTGTGTTTTCCTCACACCCAACACCTATACTGAAGCACCCTTCCAAATCTTTCTAACCATCTGTACTGTGGGTCACACAAGTCTCTACTGACGCCATCCTTCCCATGAGTTGCCCCTTTCAGAATCAAACATGTTTGGCTCCTTACAGCCATGTCTGCATTGAAGCCAGAGGGATTCTCTTCAAACAAGTCCCACATGGATCTTTCCTCCACTTTCTGCCCTCCACTCATTCCTGACTTCTCCTGAGGGAGAAGCCCAAGTCCTCACACAAGGCCAGAACAATGGGTCTTCTGGGTGCTCCCTCCACATCTTGTCACAGCCTCTGTCCACCCTGCTCCACACACCCTGCTCTCTCCACTTCTCCAAACTTCAGAACTTGCTGGGTCTCTATCCCAAGAGCACCTGCTGACCAGAGCCTCCCCAGACACTGCAAAAGCCACTCCAGCCCAGGAGCACACTTAGCCCACTTTCAGTTTTTCTCCACCACACTCAGCATCCTGTAACAAACTACACACTGACCAGCTTCTTCTTGTTCTGTCCCTCACTAGTATGTTAACAGATTCAGAGCTTTCTGTCTATAGGCTCAGTATCCTGGGATTAGGACAGTACCTGAGGCATAGTAATAATGTAACACAAACAACAGGCCCAGCTGTGGGTCAAGTTTTGGGTCTAAGTGCTCTTGTACATCATTTTCTTTTATTTGCTCATCTACCTGATCCGGAGAAGATGCTTTATTCATTGAAGCTAGGACCTTACACACTCAAGGTGAGCACTTTACCACCTTTGAACTCATTCTGTAGCTTAGGCTGGCTTTTGATCCTTCTGCCTCAGTTCCTGAGCAATAGCTAAGTAAAACCTTTACATTTCACATTACAACCAGGCGCTGTTTCAGCTCTACACACTGTTCATTTCCTCACCAGTCCGACCTGGTAAGCTTCATAATTCTCAGCATTTTGCCCAAGGGGAAATTGAGCGAAGATGCTGCTACTGCTTATAGCAACAAGCAAAACCCACTATAGTCTAAAACATTACCTCATACAACAACTATTATTCCCCCAAAGATAAGGAAAAATAAAACTATGCACCAAATAAATTTGTAAAAGCTGAAGGGGACTGGGTGTGGTGGTTCATGCCTGTTCTCTCAATCATTAGAAGCTGAGGCAAGGAAACCATCCTGAGTTTGCAGTCAGCCTGGGCTACACTGTGAGAATGTGCCTGAAGAACAAAACAAAACAAAACAAAAAAACCAAACAAACAAAACAAAAGTGAGGGACATTTGAGTGTTGGGGAAGGGGTATGCTGCACAGAGTGCTGCACATGCCCCTGGGAAGGCAAGTACCCGAACTCGGTTGATGCCACCATAGTGGGGAACCATGGCCAGGTCCAGTTGAGGTTTCCGCTCCTCTTCATCCTCTTCATCTTCCTCCTCTTCATCATCACTGCCTTCTGAGGGTGGCGGCCTCGTCCCATGGAGATTGTGCATTCGAAGCATCATCAGTCTGGGGAAGCAAAGGATGCATTAGGAACTGAATGCCATGATGTTTAGGGCTGAAGGAGGCTGAGGACCTCCTTTTAGGTCTGGCTGACGCGGATAGTCCTAACTCTTGGGTCCTTGAGGATGTCTTGAAAAAGTATGAATCTCAAGCCAAGCGGTGGTGGCGCACACCTTTAATCCCAGCACTCGGGAGGCACAGGCAGGCAGATCTCTGTAAGTTCGAGGCCAGCCTGGTCTACAAAGCAAGATCCAGGGCAGGCACCAAAACTACAGGGAAACCCTGTCTCAGGGGAAAAAGGGGGGGGGAGTATGAATCTCACCTATTGCTCTGGGCGCTCTCAGCCTGGGTTCCCGCACACAGGAAAAGAGTGAGAGGGAGCTCTGTTCGGTTGTCGCCCAGGTGATCTCGGACTATGTCAAAGCTGAGACAAGGGGCGCCTAGGGAGGGAGGGAAGATGGTACAGTCGCATGAGGATGAGACATTGGGAACTCCGCTTCCACCTCCAACAATGGCCAGCAGTCCGCAAGGTGATGTCAACCCTCAGACTCCAGACCCCTCGTCCCCCAGGCTCCAAGTCAGGAACTTCATTTCCCTGGACCCAAGTCTGGGCCCTCAGCCCTACCAGTTTGCGCACGATGGTACAGCACGTAGGCCTCCTCATCCATTACCAGCTCCTCCCCTTCTCCCAGTGGCGGCCCCTTGCCAGGCAAGTAGACCTGGGGTGGGCTTTCGGATCCTGGGTCGCAGGATTCAGCCTCCATGGGTTCCCCAGTTTCACATGTGCGCTTCCGACCCTTGCGCGCCGCCATCTTCGAAGCTTCTTGTCCCGGACGCGAAGTAAGAGCGTCACTTCCGGTTTTCGCTTCCCACAGACTAAGACCCACTGTACTGTTACCTGGGAAACCTGAGGGCTAGAAATACGTAGGTGGTGTGCTGAGAGATGGCTGCCCCAACTAACGGTGTCTGGCTCAATGACAAAGATAAATTAACAGCTATCGTGCCTTTTGTGTGACCTTGGGGAGTTCTTCCGAGCAGTAGTGGCAAGGCCTTCTGGGAGTTGTAGTTCCACAGGAGTCCTTGAATTCTGAGCCCCTCTCCATCTTCCACCTTTAATTCCTGGGGCTGTCTTTCCACTTAGTTAATTATTCATGTATGCAAACAAGCACTTACTGGCAAAGAGACTGGGCTTCTGTTCCCCGAGGACCTATAAGGCCGGTTTCTTCTCCTCTCCTTGTTATGATGGCTTTAAATTGTTTCAAAATGCTTTAGAGTAGACAGGCTGGACATTATGTATAAGTTAGTGGATTGAATCTATCCTCTAGGGGCAGTCCATTTCCCAGCCAGGCATTCCCAAGGCAGCTCTGGTCAGCAGGCACTTAATCAGAAAGTCTCTTGAGGCCGCTGCTACAACTGTGTCAGCTCTCTTTATCCACCCATGTGCACCCGAGTTTTGGTTAATTGGAATAAAGAAATGTTGGAAATAGGTTCTCACTGGGGAGATTAAGGGTATTCAAGAGGTGGGTTGGCCGCTTTCCTCATTTACATAAGATAACCAATCAAAGCCTTCTTGGCAGCAGCCTCAGGAACAGGACTCTAGATTTGGCCTGAATTTTTGCACCCTTGTTCTTACCACTACTCTCAGGGCGTATCTCTTCCCTGCACCCCTCCACCCCTCTCCTCGGGTCTCTTGCCACTCCCTGGGTTTTTATTGTGCCTTCCCCCATCTCCTGTTTTCTAGGACTTGGGGTGGAACTCAGGGTGCTATGAATGCTAGAACACTGCCACTGCTAGACCAGCAGCCCAGTTTCTGTTGTCTGACTGTTTTCCCCACGGACTTTTCTCAGGTTCCATTTTCTCCAGAGAAGTTGAAGGGGCCTAAGAGACAGACATAGAGCTCAGGCTTGGACTGAGGAGGCGTAAAAACATGGTTTTATTCCAAACACTGCAGTGTAGTAGTGGGAGTGGGAAGGAAGGGTCAAGTGTGGGCTCCCAGACCCACCTCTCAATCCAGCCTCAGACCCCGCTGAGATCTGGGAAAGGAGGCCCGGGGGTGGAGTGTCTGCTGGATCATCGCTGAAGGGTCATAAATAAGGGCTGGACTTGAAGATGTGGTCGGTGGCAGCTGGGTTGGTAGTGGGGGAGGCAGGTGAAGGGAGGGCTTTCGTGGAGTATAGGTCATAGGTCAGAGACAACAAGGATCTAAAAGGAGGGGTCATCGAAGTCTGACATAAGGGTCACAGTCTGGTCGGGGCACAGTCTGGGGTCAGATGATCATTTTAGGTGTTGGAAGTCACAGTCTGGGGTCAGGGGTTTCTGTGTGGCGGGGCCAAGGTCTGGAGTCACAGTTTGGCGTACTCGTCTCACAGTTTTGAGTCCTGATGAATGAAAGGTTAAAAACAGGCTCCCCGGGAGGTGTGTCTGGGGCCAGGGAGCTGCACAGTGATGTGAGGGCCATGGCCCCGAGAGTGGGCGCGGGGCGCGGCGCGACCCCTCCCCATCTCCCGCCAAATCAGGTGACGTTAAAAAGCCCTTTTCGGGTTTAAAAAAAAGAGTCGGTGGGCTCCAAGAACCCCGCCCCCTTGCTCTCAAGATGGTGAGATTTGGGCGACCAAGTCCCCTCTGGCTCATGGTTCCCCCAACGCGAGGGGGCGCAGTACGCTGCTCCAGGCGGGGTCTGGCCAGGTCCGTTTCTGTCCTTCCCAACCCATGTGGGTCCTGTCCACTATAGAGCGCCCCCTCGGGCCGTGGCCTGCGCTGACCGAGAGGGCGGCGGGGGGCCCCCGGAGCCGCGTCATACCTCGGACTCCAGGCTGGAGAAGTGCGCAGAGCCCCTGCGCGTGCCCAGGTCCCCGCCCCGGTGTCTCCGGTGCGGTGCAGTGGGCAGCTGCGGCCCCCAGTGCGCAGCGTGAGGGCAGCGGCGCGCGTGGCGCGAGGGCCCGGTGAGCCTGCGTGCGGGGGCCGCCCGTGGGCAGGAGCTCAGGTCCTCGAGCGATCGCGAGGTGGGCGCGGGCGGCGGGAGGTCCCAGGCGCCGGCCGCGCGCCGGTGTCGGTGGTGGTGCGGCACGGCGGCGGGCGCACGGTGGGAGGCCCGCGGACGGTGAGGGTGTGGGCGCGGACACCCACAGCGTGCCCGGCGCCTGGGCGGTGGCCCCGCAGCCCAGGGTGGCGGCGGAGGCGCCCACCAGCCGCCGTCTAGGCCGTCGTGCGAGCAGCTGAGGTGGCGCGGCGGCGGTAGCAGCTCCAGGCTGGCGCAGTGGCGGCAGTGCCACGCGGGGCCGCCGCGCGGGGGCAAGTAGTCCCAGCTGCCGGCGCGCCAGCCCCCGAGCTTGTCGACCGACCAATAGCGGCCGGGCGGTGGCCCGAGGCGCTCGGCGTACGGGTAGGGGAAGTCGGCGAACCACCAGGGCTCCAGGCCGCCGAGCGACGCTCCGCCCAGGCTCTCCGAGTCCTCGGAGTCCGAAGGCGACGGCTCGAGGTCCATGTAGGCGCACGGTGGTGGCGCGGCGCGGCGCGGCGGTGGTGCGGTCGGGGCCCCCGCGCTCGGGCCGCCCGCGCCCCCACCCAGCAGCGGCTGGCTCTCGGGGTCGGAACGCGGCCAGCGCGCGGGCGCGGGAGGGCTCTCGTCCTCGAAAGCCAGGCGGCACAGTGGCGGCCCGACGGCGGCAGCTGCGGCGGCGGGCGGCGCGGGCGGAGATGGGAAGCCGGGGAAGGCTCCGGCGGGGGGCTCGGCCGGCTCCTGGTCGCGCACGATGGCGAAGTAGGAGGGTGGTGGCTTCTGCGGGGGCTGTGTGGCGGATGGGGACAGCGGGCGTCCGGCCGCGCCTCTGGGTACCGCGCGCGCCTCGCCGAGGCCCAGCCCCTGCGGCTCGATGGGACCGTAATATCGGTGATAGCCGTCGGCCAGCGCTGCGCCCCCCGGAGGCCCGGGGCCCTTGGCCCGGCGCCAGCGGTCGGCGGCTGCACGCTCTCGGGGCACGAAAGGCGCAGGGCCAGGGGGCGGACGCGCGGTGGGGTATGCGGGGCTGGGCAGCGGCTGCGGCGGGGGCGGAGGCTTGGCAGGCGGTGGAGCAGCCTCGGCGCTGCAGCAGCTATACATGCCCTGTGAGGGGTGGGGACCGGTCAGCCAGGTGCCTGCACCTACGACCTCTTTCTCCGCACTGGACCCTGCCCACACCTTCCATTTCTTTGCTCACACCCCCTCCCGCTGGTGCTTCCACGCTCCCTTTCCTACCCTGGAGAAGGCCAGCAGGAAATCCATGCGGTGGGTGGGCCCCAGGCAATGCCGCAGGCGCCAGTAAACCAGATGTTCCCAAGCGAAGACCAGCAAGGAGAGGCCCATGGCCACGAGGAGCATGTAGAAGACACCTGCCATGTTGTCGATATCCAGCTTGCTGCTCATCACCTCGATTTTGTCATTGTGGCAGATCCCGGAAAGCCACAGCCGCTCCAGCATTTCAATCTCATCTGGGGATGGGGTCAGAGTCACTTACTGTGAACACACTCTGCTCGGACAGAGCCCCGGCCCCAGCCCATGTTCCCCAGGACAGAAGGCCAGCCCTCCCCTCTTCAGGGTAGGACTTTCCCGCCCAGCGTAGCCGCACCGTCCCCCAGGAACTGCAGCAGCGCCAGGTCGATGGGCCGCTTCCAGCGGGAGCCCTTGTGCAGGGCGATGCCGTAACCAGTGGTGGCGAAGACCTTGCCGGAGCCGATGGTGACCAGCTTGCAGCCCTCATCCTTGCGGGCCATGTAGTTGAGCACTGCCGCGTCATAGATGAAGGCGTCCAGTTTCCTGAGGACCGGGACATGAAAGACAGGGTCAGACTCACCTAGATGGAGTCCCTTTTACCTCTAACCTGCAACTTCTCAGGAGCTCCTGAGCAGGTACCTCCTTGTGCCTCTTTTCAACATTGGTAACACGGGCATAATTCTAACACTACCCGCAGAGGTGATAGTGCCGGGCAAAGCAGTGCTGAGAAATGACAGCCACTGTAACTGTCAAGGGAACAGTCTTTTAATCCTCGTCCCATCTTTCCAAAGACGATACTCTTTTGTGTTTTTGGTTTTAATAGGGGGGAAAAAAAGACTGGGCAGTCAGTGGTGGTGCATGCCTTTAATCCCAGCACTGGAGTGAGTTGGAGGCCAGCCTGGTCTACAGGGCGAGTTCCCAGGATAGCCAGGGCTGCACAGAGAAACAAACAAACAAAAAAGGTCCCAGGGGTTGGAGCTCAGAGGCTAATGGTAGCATGAGAGTTCACAACCACTTATAACTCCACTTCCAGGAGCTCTGACGGCACCTCCTGGCCTCTGCAGGTACCTGTACTTATGTGACATACACTCACATAGACACATAAATGAAAAAATGTAAGTATTTTTAAAAGGGCTTTCATTTTATTAGTTGTGACACTGGTGGTGGAACCTGGGGCCCTATACGTGCTAGGCCATCATGCTATCATCACTCCATGGCCGAGCCGTGCCCCCAGACCCTCACTGGAGGGCACTAGGCAGATAGGAACTACCTAATACCCACAGCCCACGCTCTTGCATTATAAAGAGGCTTGAGACTTAGCAGTAACCCCAGAGAGCACTTCCATTTTAGCTGTACTCTACCTATTACTGCTCTGTCATACCCAATGAGTCATTGGATACCCACAAAATAGATGTTGGACTAAAGCCTTTGTGTCTGTTCTTTCCAGAAGGGAGACCAGCCTCATCTGGGCCCTAAACTGCTAAGCCTTAGTGGGGAGAGAAGTCAGGAAGTAGAATTACTCCATGGATGGGGATCACTGCTGTCCTTTACTCCTGATCCCAGGGAGCTGGCACATAGTTGTTCATTCCTAGCCCAGGCATAATTCTGGCACATACAATGAATTTTTTACAGAATGAATTGTGGAATATTTGTTTAACCAGGCAAAGATGTGTTACTTTTGTTCATGCTGTATTTGTTAATGATGTAAACATGTGGTGCATATGTTTCACCTTGCCTAAGGCACCTGATTGGTTAAATGCCGGGAGGATGGGTGGAGCTACCAGGCAGAGAGAATAAATAAGAGGAGAAGTCAAGGTTCCAGAGGAGAAGGAGAGGAGGAGGAGGAGGAGAAAGGACATGCCCAGGGCAAGAAGCCAGTCATAGAGAGGCAGAGACAGTAAGATACACAGAAACAAGAAAGGTAAAAAGCCCGAGGCAGGAGGTAGACAAAGAGAAACAAGTTAATTTAAGTCAAAAGAGCTAGCCGGAAAGGAGCCTAAGCTAGGCCGAGCACTCAAAACTAGTAAGCTCTGTGTCATGATTTGGGATCTGGTTGGTGGCCCAAAAGAAAAAGCCTGGAACCATGAATTGTGTGACTAAACAGGTTGTGAACCATTGCCCTATAGGACCATCTCTTGAGCCCTTACAATTTTTTTTACATTTACTTGTTTATTGTAGGGGGTCACGTGCGCGCCATGGTACACTTGTGGTCTGTTCTTTCCTTCCACTCTGTGGACTCTGGAGGTTGATCTCAGGTCAGCAGGTTTGGGAGCAAGTGCCTTTGTCTGGTGAGCTATCTCACCAACCTTGCCTTTTGAATGTATTATTTTCACATTTATTTATATGTGTGGGAGGCATGGAATGCACACAAAGGTTGAAGAACAACTTGCCGGATGCCATGGGATGGTCTGTATATCAAATGTGTTGCTCTGATTGGTTAAAATAAATAAAGTTCTGATTGGCCAGTAGCCAGGCAGGAAGGATAGGATAGGCGGGACAAGGAGAAGTGTGGGAAGTGGAAGGCTGGGTAGAGAGACACTGCCAGCCGCCGCCATGACAAGACAGATGTAAGGTACTGGTAAACCATGAGCCACGTGGCAAAGTATAGATTAATAGAAATGGGCTAAATATAAGAGTAAGAGCTAGACAATGGTAGGCCTGAGCTAATGGCCAAAGAGTTTAAATAATATAAGCATCTGTGTTTATTTTATAAGTGGGCTGTCGGACTAACAGGGCTTGGTGGGGGCTGGAGAGAAGGTCTCCAGCTGCAGCCGGAGTTGGTTCTTCCTTTCTACCACATGGCTTCCAGGGACTGAGGTCTGGTCTGCGGCCTTGGCACTGTCACTTCTGTTTCTAATGCATGTGAGCATGTTCAGTTGTTTGTAGGAACATACGTGCATGTGTGTGGAGGCTAAAGGACGACCTTGGGTGTCACCCTCAGGACCACAGCAGCCTTCTTTGAGACATGGAATCATTTTTTGTTTGTTGTTTTTGAGACAAGGTCTTAACTATGTAGCCCTAGCTGGTCTGGAACTTGCTTTGTGGACCAGGCTAGCCTGAAACTCAGAGATGCGCCTGCCTCTGCCTCCTTAGTGCTGGGGTTAAAGGCGTGCACCTCCATGCCCAGCGGGACATACATTTGACTGACCTAGAGCTTACAAAATAGGCTAGACTGGCTGGCCAGAAAGCCTCACAGATAGGCCGGTCCTGGATTCCCTTGTACTAGTTCCACAACTCCGAGCAGTTTTTACGTGGCTCTGAGGGTTGTTGTCTGGGCTGTCACCTCAGCCCCAGTATGACTTTGTTTGGAAACTGGCCTTAGACTTCACATCCTCCTGCCTCAAGCCTCTTGAGTATTTGAGAAGACAGGTCAACACCATTAGGCCTGCCTTCTGTGTTTATTCTTTAAATGGTGGAGATACTGGGGTGAACTTTTGGTCACACTTCTTACAGACTCCACATAACTTCTAAGAGGGAGGTCCCTCACCTTGTCTAGCATTGTCCAAAAACACTGCCGTGGTAACCACTGTCCACACACAGCTGTTTCTTTTTCTTTCTTTCTTTCTTTCTTTCTTTCTTTCTTTCTTTCTTTCTTTTTTTTTTGGTTTTTCGAGACAGGGTTTCTCTGTGTAGCTTTGGAGGCTGTCCTGGAACTCACTCTGTAGCCCAGGCTGGCCTCGAACTCACAGAGATCCGCCTGCCTCTGCCTCCCAAGTGCTGGGATCAAAGGCGTGTGTCACCGCTGCCCGGCTTAACCTTTTTATGTGGTGTGTGTGTGTGTGTGTGTGTGTGTGTGTGTGTGTGTGTGTGTGTGTGTTTGCGCGCGCATAAATAAAGGACAGAGAAGAACCTGTCCATGCATTCACTTCTGCTGGGGAGACTGACCAAGCAGACTCCTAGAATTGAGGCGAACAGCCAAAGAAAAGAACTTGGGGTGAGGCAGAGTCTAGGGGCCCCAAGAATTACCTTTCATCTTGGGGATGTCACTGAGGGTGCCACTCTGGAGAGGGGTCTTAGTTTTCTCTCAATCCTTGAGTGGCAGAGGGATCTCGGCTGACATCTAGGAGTGTGTATACATAGGCAAGCCTGCAGGCATTTCTGCCTTGTCGGCAGACTGTAACTTCTCTCTAGGTTTCTCTTTGTTCAGGAAAAATGCCCACGAGGGCAGAAAGTGAATTGCTCTCCACATTTAAGTGGAGATAATTTGGTGTTTCCGGACTCGGGCTGAGACGAGGGATGGAAGGGCTGGGAATAGCATCAGATGGAGAGAGTTGTCTCGGAGGAAATGAGTGGGGTGAACGTGAACATTTCAGAGAAAAGCTACAAGACAAAGCTTCCAAGATGGACAGAGCGCAGGGGTTTCAGAAGGTGGAATCAAACAGCATTTGCTTTGCAGTTTTTTTGGTCCTAATGGAACCAAGAACTCCACCCCTGAACTGCATGTCTAGTCTAGCACTCACTTTTATTTTTTAAGATTTTTTTTTTATTATTGCATGTGTATGAGTGTTTTGCCTGCATATTTGTGTAGCACATGCATGCAGTGCCTGTGGAAGCCGGAAGAGGACACTGGATGCCTTAGAACTGGTTGTGAACCACCCCATGGGTACTGGGAGTAGAACCCAGACCCTCTGCAAAAGCAGTGAGTGCTCTTAACTGCCCTCTCTCCAGCCCCGGTATTCCCTTTAGTTATTTGCTCATTTAAATTCAACCTTGGGCTAGAGATATAGCTCAGTAGGTAGACAGTCTGCCTAGAATCCCCCTGTGAGGGGCTGGGGGCATGACTCAGTGGTAAAGCCCTTGTGTCAAGTGGGGGTGGGCTTTGAGGTTTCAAATGCCCAGGCCAGGCCCCATCTCTCTGTGGATCAGGTTGTAAACCCTGAGGTGCCATGCCTCTCTGCTTCCCATTGTGATGATCTTGGACTAACCCTCTAAACTGTAAGCAAGCTCCCAATTAAACGCTTTCTTTTAATTATAAGAGTTGCCTTGGTCATGGTGTCTTCACTGCAATAGAACAGTAACCAATACTCCTAGCAATGTACAAAGCCAATCACAGCATTGCAAGACAAATTATGTTAACCAGGTGCCCCACTTTTGTTATCACTTGAAAAGGTGAGGCAGGAGGATTGCTATATAAGGATACCTTTGTGTAATAGTTTTCTCTTGAGATTCAAACATTCCATTCCATAGGAAATCTCCTTCAGCAGAAGGCAAATAACCCGATGTAGCTTCAGGAAATCTCTGAAACTGACCAGATTTACTAGGCCCCTCCCTGCCATAGTAATCAATACAAGCTGAGAGTCCCTCTCAGAAAAGCCAAGCTGCGAAACAGACTCTCAGTCAAACCAAATGAGACTCTTGAGACCAGACCAAATGCCTGGAAGAAGCAGAAACCAGCCAAGCTGCCCAGAAGAGGGTTAGGTCAACTGAGGCACCTGGGAAGGACACTCTCCAAGCCGTTGTTCTGCCTGCAGGCTGTGCAGGGTGCTCCAGGTTCCAGCTGTGTGAGCGTCACCCTTGCTGGGGTGGGCCTGGGCGATGCAGCTGTCTTGAGTCATTTCTGCTCTTGTAAAGTGACCCCAACAAAACTCACTGAGTCACAAAGCTTGGTTTGGGTGGGATCTGTACTTTGGTTTGTCACAGGCTCCCTATCTGGAATGAGTAGATGTATGTTGGGTCTCCTCAGGGAAAGTTTTGTCACACAACATAATTGGTGCCCACAGCAGAACCAAAGATGGGTTGGGGAGGAGTGAGTACCTGGTCCTGACTATGGCTAGCAAGGTGTGCAACTGAGGCTGAGCTGCCCGAGGGGGGAGCACCTGCAGAGGAAATTCCAACACAGTCGGCCTCTCCTGTGATGTGTGTTACTGTGCCTTTGTGTTCTGACAGTGGTTGCCTGGTTCTTTTGGGGTGTGAGACATGCCACCAAGGCTGAGCCATCAGGACTAGGAATGTCTGTGGAGGAATTCCAGGATGGAATCCTCATCTATGGGTGGCATGCCTGCTGGATGAGTGGGGATCCCCATGTGAACACGGAGATGGCCCAAAAACAGGTAAAGGGTTAGAGGAACTTTGGCAGTCTTGGAGATTAGCACAAGACTGTTAGATTTGAGATTAGAGTCAAGACTGTTGGCGGCAGCTGCTGAGCTTGCCTGGCCACTGCTGTCATTAGCAATGCACCTGAGGCCTAGATGGTGCCAAGCAGGAACTTGTTTGTGTAATGGAGCAGTTTGGACAAGAGAGTGCGATGCAGCAGCATCCTCCATGTTAGCCTCTGACCTGGCAAGAAAATTAGATAAACGTGAGGGTGAGGTGTAGGTGCCGACTTGCCACTTCTTAGAGCCTGGGGGGCCAGGAGGAAAAGAGAGGACAAATTAGAGCTGTGTCAGAAGCCCTCCCTGGAACCCAAGAACTTGGAACCCATGGGAAGATTAGAGAGCGAAGAAGAGGAGAACATGGTGGATGCAGTAGAAGATACCCCGAGGAACCGACCCTTAACAGGAAAAGGGAAAGTCTGTCCCACATAAAGATGGGGGCCTAAACAGTAGTCCGGTACAAGAAACTAGAGTGATCAGGACATACTCACAACTTGAACTTGTTGAATTTGGAGAGAGTTTGTTTGTTTTGTTTTTTTAAGACACGGTTTCTGCCCTGGCTGTCCTGGAACTCGCTCTGTAGAGCAGACTGGCCTCGAACTCACAGAGATCAATCTGCCTCTGCCTCCCGAGTGCTGGGATTAAAGGCGTGCGCCACCACCGTCTGGCTAGGGGGACTTTTAAAGCAGTGAAAGAGCCTGTAACAGTCAGGCTTGTGAGGCTTTGGGACATAGAGCTGATAGGATCCATCTGCCTGCTGTGGAGGCAGAAAACTGAGCAATGGAACTACCATCCCTCCTTGAGGCAAAGGCTGCATACCCTGAGAAAGTCTGAGGGAACTCAGTCTCCGGCAGACGGGCTCATCAAAGCCCTTAGGAACAGTTGTGAGCACCGTCTGAAGTCCCCATAGATATCAGGGCTGGAGGACCACAGTGGAGGACTGGGACCGAGGAAAGCTGTGTTGGAACCCCAGTTCACTGGGCCAGATAGAACTGTGTCCTCAGAGGAGTTACTAAAGGCTCGTCCAGCAGGGACCTGAGGCTGGCATGGAGCTTTAGTGGCTTTGCTGAGCTCCTTGGTGGGACAAGATCTTTATACAGTAAGAGGCTTTGGCAGAGCTCAGTGACTTAGAGCAGCATATAGAGTGTCCACAAAGTGAGAGAGCAGCCTAGAAGAGATGAGAGAAAGGTAAAGCGGGGGAAGAGGTGTCTGGGTTACTCGAAGACAAATACGGGAAGGTCTAGCTGGAGTTTCTAAGGGAAAAAAGTGACGGGAAGCCAGACTGTGTGCCAGCGGGCCTTGGAGTGGCTTCAAAGCCTGAGGAGCAGTTGGCAGAAGACATCCATGATAGAACAATGGAGGTGAAGATGATCAAGTCTGTCCTCCAAGACTAAGGAGGGTTCCCTCCAGCAAAGGATCGTACTAGAGGTGGAGATGCTTTTCCTGCCAGGGCCTCCCCCAACAGCCAGATACATTGAATGGGGTCGACACGACAGCCACTGTTCCAGTGCCGACCCAGGGCCACTCTGACCCAGGGAGCCAGCAGGTGCAGCAGGGGAGAGCAAGACCTCGTTCACCTCTGACCCTGTGTAGAGCTGAGCAGATTAAGCCAGGCCCACCAAGTCTATCAGGTGTAGAGGATGTAGGGAGCCTCCATGGAAAGTTCCAGGATCCGGAAATGTAACGGGTCAAAGAGTGACTGAGGATTCCCAGGAGCTCATCAAGTCGGCACTTCCTGTCTGTGCTTTGTGCTCAACCCTGACCACTGGAGAAGCAACTGATTAACAAGTGATGGAACTGTGCCATGCTGTGTTAGACCTCGCTTGTGTCCGCCTCCAGTACCTTCCTGGTGTGAACCTCTGGGATCTCCTGCCACTTCTGAGAAGAGATGACAAGGGACTTCCAGAGCGCTTCACCAAGGTTATCCTTGCTCCCTCACTGTTGTTACGGGTTGGTGGCTCAGGGCATTTCTTGTCCTGCTCACCCTCTGGGACAGGTTTTACTATAAAGACATGGGGCTAACCTCTGAGTGGCTTGCAGATTTGGAAGCCATTGGAGAGACAACCTGGTACAATGGTGCTTCCACCTACCTACAACCCTACTAAGGCTAGGCTAAATAAAAGGAAACAATGTTAAGACAAGAACCAAAGAGTTTGCATCCAAAAGGTAACCTACATGCGTGGAAAAGGAGACTCCCAGAGGCCATCAGGTCACTGAATGAAAACCCCAGTGGCAGGGGTAGGCTTAACTTCCCAGTGAATTGTTGGCCAGGAAAGCCCCCATAAGGGCTATTGCTACTGCTGTTGGTTATATACCACAACCAGATGGTAAAACCCTATTGCTGAAGACACTGCATGTGTAAACTGTGATTGCAGAACCTGGAGAAATTAAGCTGGGATTGAATAGGAAATTCACACCCTGCTGGCTGGCTTCCATATTGCCAGAGGGGACCATGTAGGCCATGTGGGTCACTGGTGGAGAACTGTCGCCAACATTCCTGTTCGGCTGTGGCCCCTTAGTGATGAAATACCAGCATGCTAGGCAGGATATGCGTGCTTGTGCAATAACGGTTGGCTATCTTGGGTGAGACCAACAGCCTTCCAACTGGATTTAAGGCCTGCTCTATAAGAGGGACTAACGTCTGGTACTGTAAGTGAGGAGGTCAGAGGTCCCAATGGGGAAACAACTTCTGTGGTTTTACTAAATGCATGTGATGTGCCTGTCAAACTTTCTTTCTTTCTTTCTCCTTCTGTCTTTTCTCTTTTTTTTTTGGGGGGGGGGGTTGAGACAGGGTTTCTCTATGTAGTTTTGGTGCCTGTCTGGATCTTACTTTGTAGACCAGGCTGGCCTCAAACTTACAGAGATCTACCTGCCCTCTGCCTCCCCAGTGCTGGGATTAAAGGCGTGCAGCACTGCTACCTGGCTGTCAAACTACTTTCTAAACACGTGTGCTTACACCCATAGATCACTGTTGTCAGCAGAAACTCATAATCCTCAGTGACTCTGGTACAGTGGCCCAATTCTTAGCTACAGGTGGATGAACATCTATAGTCATCTCCCGCTAAGGCTCAGGAATCGTTGTGAAAGGGGGCCAGAGGAACGCTAAGAGCCAGGGGGAAGGCGCGGAGTGTTGTTCAACAAATTTCTCCAAAATGGAAACATTCCACCCTGCAGGGAAACTCCTTAAGCAGGAAAGTAACTCAAAATAGCTTCAGGAAGTCCCTGAAACTAAGCAGCTTCATTAAGCTCCTCCCTGCCAGAGTTACCAATAAATGCTGAGTGTCCTGAAGAAGACTCAGGAGAACTGCAAAGAGGACTGTGAGGCCAGACCAGCTGCCTGGAAGAGGTTTAGGCTGACTGAGACACCTGGAGAGTATATTCTCCAGCCTGTGCTGCAGTGGGCCTTGGTGATATAGTTGTCTTTGAGTCATTTCTGCTCCTATAAGTGACTCCTCACCCATATTCCTGTAAGTGACTCCTCACCCATATTCCTGTAAGTGACCCCTCACCTATATTCCTGTGAATCATCTCACTAAAACTCATTAGCTCACCAAGCTGGACTTTGGTGATATCCATGCTTTGGTCTGTCATGGGTTCCCTGTCTGGGCTGAGTAGACAGATGTTGTGTTTTCCCAGGAAAAATCCTGTCACACAACAACCCTATCTAAAACAGAATAAACAAATAAAGCCCCCCCCCCCGCACCATTTCTTAGATCATTTACTTGAGTATATACTGAAAAACAAAAGTTCTGCCTTCAACCTTGCTCTTGTGTGTGTTTTTTCCTCTCTTTTTTTTTAGATTTACTTATTTATTATGTATACAGTGTTCTGTCTGCATGTACACGTGCAGTCCAGAAGAGGGCGCCAGATCTCATTGCAGACGGTTGTGAGCCACCATGTGGTTGCTGGGAATTGAATTCAGGACCTCTGGAAGAATAGCCAGTGCTCTTAACCACTGAGCCTTCTCTCCAGCCCACTCTTGTGTGTTTATTCCCACCCTGTGGACGGGAGCTCCATGTTTTAGCTAGTACCTGTCTCCTCAGCTTGTGCTTGTCCTGTTTCCTACTGTTCCCTACTGGCTGTAGCTTAGCAGTCCTGTGCCGTGGGACACCTCTGCACCCCTCATACCCTTGGCTTCCACACTCACCTGGCACTGTGTTCCAGCCACACTGGCCCTCACATCTGGACCTTTGTACTGGCTGTCCTCTCTGGAAAGTTTCCCCAGACAGCAAGCCAACTCAACCCCTCAATTCCTTCTCGTGTTTGTCCAGAAGATAATTTCTGGAGCCCCTTACTCAACACCGAAGGCCTCCCTATATGTCTCCCAACCTTTTTATTTTCAAGTACGTGTCCCTGCAGCACAGCATAAAATGTTCCTCCGCTTGTAATCTGTTTCCCTGCACTGGATTTAAAGTTCCATGAAGGACTTTCCAGGATTTTGTTGTTAACTTGACACAAGCTAGAGATATCTAAGAACCACAATTGAGAGAAATGCCTCCATGAGATTGGCCTATAGGCACCAGGTGTTTGGTGGTGCACACCTTCAATCCCAGCACTTGGGAGGTAGAGGCAGGCTGATTGATCTCTGTGAGTTCCAGGCCACCAGGGATACTGAGAGAGGCCCTGTCTCAACAAACAAATGATAGTCTTCTCTTGGTCACTGTGGTGACAGCCATCTGGGGCTATTTGTTCTTGCATCTTGAAAATTAAAAATCTGCCCCTTGAGTTAGAGAAAGCACATTTCAAGGGATCTGTCTTGCTGGACTACAGGAGTCTGCTGCTTTCCATCTACTGCCTGAGAGTGCTCCTCTACTGCAAAGAGCTGTCTGCTCCAGAGTGCTCCTCTACTGCAAAGAGCTGTCTGCTCCAGAGTGCTCCTCTACTGCATAAAGATGTCTGCTCCAGAGTGCTCCTCTACTGCATAAAGATGTCTGCTCCAGAGTGCTCCTCTACTGCAGAAAGATGTCTGCTCCAGAGTGCTCCTCTACTACATAAAAATGTCTGCCTGAGAGTGCTCCTCTACTGCAAAGAGCTGTCTGCTCCAGAGTGCTCCTCTACTGCAGACAGCTGTGTGCTCCAGAGTGCTCCTCTACTACAGACAGCTGTGTGCTCCAGAGTGCTCCTCTACTACAGAGAGCTGTCTGCTCCAGAGTGCTCCTCTACTGCAGAGAGCTGTGTGCCCGAGTGTGGCACTCTGCCACTGCGTAGACTTGTGTGCTCACTGCTGAGGCAAGGCTCAGCCACTGCCTAGTGCAAAATACCTCAACAAATACTTGATGGAGGTGAGAGGGAGAAAGAGAAGAAGGTGGGCTACTTTATAATGCCTTTCCTTTTCATCTCATTAGGGGTTATCAAGCTTATACAGCCCTGCTCAACTAATTACTTCTTCCTTTGTTCCTTTCTATATTGTGTGTGTGTGTGTGTGTGTGTGTGTGTGTGTGTGTGTGTGTGTGTCCAGCACACTGGCCTTGGGAATTCCCTGACAAAGAAGGTCTAGATCAGCCCAGGCTGGATCTCCTGGCCAACAGCCCTGCTCATGAACTCATAGGCTCACCACTTCCCTGCGGGGTCAGATCTCCATTTCCAAATGTGAGTAATATTGACGTCAATAAAAATAATAGAATATGGGGAGAAGGAAGCGAACCAGTGAAATATTACTAATGTCAGAGGAAGAAGATGAGACACGGAGACCTTAAACATGAGCAGGATTCTATAGAAGACCACGCTGTAGAATTTATAGACCACTACAAATTCTGACAACAAGAGTGCCGGGTGAGGTAGAACACATCTACAGTCCCAGCACTGGGAAGGCTTAGGCAGAAAGATCACTGAAAGTTCCAGACCAGCCTGGTCTACAACAGTGAGAACCCCACATCCAAAAACAAACCACTACCAACAAAACCAATTCTGAGACAAAAGAAATAAGTTCTTGGAAAATAAGAATACACTTGGCCAGGAGTGTTGGTAAAAAAAGCTCTCCTAACATGCGTGAGAACCCTGTTTCCATCCCCCAATACCTCAGATACAGTAGTCAGCAGAATACAGTAGCAGAAGTAAGTTTAATATGGAGCAGAAGGAATAGGAAAAGAAAAACAGGGGCAAGTGCTCTGATACAGCATTTGTCTAGGGCCATCCCGGGGTTGGGGCAAGAGAGAGAAAAGGTAGGTTCACCTCAAGATAGTACTGTTCCTTTCCAGAATTCTCTGCTAGTGCAGCCCCTGTGAATCGCCTGTCAGGTTGAGCAGAGCCTGCCCCCTTTTCTGACTGAGATGGACATAACTATTGCTTTTTCTTTTCTTTGTGTTTTTGTTTGTTTTTTGTTTTTCAGATGCCAGCCAGAGCCCAAGTATGCTCTCCCTAGTACTCCGGGCTTCAATCCTTACTCTTTCCTCACCCCCACCCAGGCCCACTTCTTTTCCTTCCTTCCTTCCTTCCTTCCTTCCTTCCTTCCTTCCTTCCTTCCTCCCTCCCTCCCTCCCTCCCCCCCCCCCCTCTCTCTCTTTCTTTCTTTCCTTTATTTTGTTTTTTCTAGTCAGGGTTTCTCTGTGACCCTGGCTGTCCTGGAACTCAGGGATCTGCCTGCCTTCTGCCTCCTGAGTGCTGGGATTAAAGGTGTCTGCTGCCACCCTGGCTTTCTTGCCCGCTTTTGCTGAAGCTCTGCTTCTGCTATGTGACTGACCTCCAAGTATTCTAATTTCAAATTGTGGCTTTTTTTCTCCTCCCCCCCCCCCCCCCCCACTCTATTCTCTTCCTGCTCCGGGGCAGTTTTGAGATTTACAGCTTGCCTGTGCTGGGGTTTTTCTTTTAATCTCCGTTACATTGTCCCGGGCTTCTGTTTGAGTCTGTTCTTAGTCATTGTGTTAAGACCCAGTTTACCTGGCAGCATATGCTGGCTCCTCAGAGAGTCCCCTGATTTCTACTGGCACTTCTTTCCAGCCTTTTAATTCTTTAATCGACAGAAGAAACAGATCTACTCCTGAACCTCTAGATAGTGTCTCTCTCTCAAATAATTAAAAATTTAAAAAATAAGTTTCAGAAGACAAATAAACATAGGGATGAAGGAGGGAAAGAATTCAGGAAACTTTAAGAAGTTTCTGGAAACTAACAGTATAAAGACACAGTGAATGACTGAGTGATGAAAGCAGTTCCAGACAGGTCGCTACTCCATGTCAGAGAGCTGAGGACCAGGGAAGGCACGAGCACAGACAAAGGCGGGGATCTGTGTGATCGTGGGTTCTTCTCAATGACACAAATAATAAAGAACATAATGGAGAGTTACCTCCAGAGTCTGAAGGGAAATGATTGCTCAGAATTCTGTACCCAGCCAGACTGTCCATCAAGTGTGAAGACAGACTTTCAGATACACACTGTCACCAAAAATGTACCTCTTCATGACCTTTCTCTGAAAGCTTAGAAGGAACAAGGAACCAAATCCCCCAAACCAAGAATTTGTGAAATAACAATCCAACTAGGTGGAGAGACCCCAGCATGGTAGCCGTGTTCCAGACAAGAGCAGGCCGGAGGCCAAGGCGAACTTCTGCAAGATGAAATCAGTCAGTTGTTGGCTCTAAGAAACCATTCAGACTGTTAACAAGGAATTGAAGTTTGAATTAGTTAGGCACAGAGAATGCTCAGCCATTAAAGAACTGGGAGAGTGACAATGAGTGACCGCAGGGAACAGAGCCATGGGGAGGAGGCCATCCTGCTCTACTCTTGGCAGCAGCTGTGAGGCAGGCCAGGGCACTAACAGAAACAAGAGTTCAGTCAGAATCACAGTGGGAGAGGCTGCCTTGATTTAACTGTGAGAATGGACGTAAAACAGAAATTAAAGACCAAAAGTTGGCTTTACAAACGTAATATTTAGAGATAAAGGAGATAAACAGTAAAATGATACAGCAAAAGGGACGGATGTAGCTTTTTTCTCAGGTGGGAGTTATGGAGGGTAGGCAGATGTTTTTCATTAGGAAATAAAAGTCTTGGGTTGGGCCTAGTGAGGCAGGCCTGTAATCCTAGCACTGTGGAGGAGAGTTACAAGGCCAACCAGTTAAGTCGGGGAATAACCCGGGCTACCTGAGACCCTATCTAAAAATGAAAAAAAAAAAAAAAAATTCTGTATTTCACCCTCCAAACTCTGGATAGACAGCTTTAATAGAAATAACTGAAGTTTAAAAAATACAAAACCAGATACCTGGGACAAAACATTTTAGCAAAGGCAGGAGATAACAGTAAGAAACACAGAGATGTCCTTTGTGAGTCCATGGCACTTGTAGGGGTGAGGATGGTGATGAAGGTGATTCTGAGAAGCAATACAGTGGGGGGGCCTGGGTCCAGTCAGACCTCGGGGCACAGGCCCCCCTTGGCAGCACTGGGAATCTCTGTGATTCCCAGTCCAATCAGATACCTGACATGGTTATGGGATGTCATGAGCTAAAGTGAGTCTCCCCCAAAATTCATATTCCAGAGTCTGAGCCTCTAGGACCCAAGGATGTGACCATCTGTAGAAAGGGCCTCATGGACCTAGGTGATGAGGGTCATCAGGTGAGGACACAGGGTAGGCAAGTCCAACATGGCTGGCATGCTTACAACACCGGGAAGTTTACAATTCAGAGGCACATGCCAGGGGAAGAGGGAGGTGCTTAAAGGCTTGTCCTTCCAGCCTCCAGAGGAACACAGACCTTTGCAAGCCCTGCACACTCTCCAGTGCAGGGGAGCTACAATGAAAGCAGAGGCCATGGCAGTGTGGCACACCTGCCGTTCACCACTGGGGAGGGGCAGTTGAAGGCTAGCCTTAGCCACGGAGCAAGCGCAAAGCCAGCATGGCCTACCTGAGCCTTTGTCTGGAAACAACAGAGCCCGATGCATAACAAACACTCTAACTTGGAGGACAGGAAGAGGCCACACTGTAGAAGGAGGGAAGTGGGGAGGGGGAAGGGGGGGTACATGACTGCCCTGCCCTGTCCATTAGCATGATGGTACTGTGTGCTTCTCCCTTTGGTCTGAGGCTGTACACACACACACACACACACACACACACACACACACACACACACACACACGATGGCAAACTGGAAACAGCCAAATGTCACCAACCCTGGTGCTGTGGTATGCCCTGTGACATTGGCTGGGGGCATATCCAGCAAGTAGCCAGTGAACAGCCACCAGTGTCTAGTACTTCCCTGTGATGTTCCATGGTGACCAAAAGGGCAGGAGAAGCTTTCTGGGGAGCCCAAGTCTCTCCATATCACAGTGTGGGTATACACCCTAACTAGATGTGCACCTCAAAGCTATTTTATTTTTTTTTATCATTTTGGTTTTTTGAGACAGGGGTTCACTGTGCAGTCCAGGTTGGCCTTGAATACGCTGTAATCTTTCTGCTCAGCTTCCTGAATGCAGTGACTACAGGTGTATACCACAACACCCAGCATGGAGCCCAACTCTTACTTATTTCTTTAAGATTTATTATTTATGTATAGTGTTCTGCCGGCATGTATCCCTGCACACCAGAAGAGGGCACCAGATCTCTTCATAGATGGCTGTGAGCCACCATGTGGTTGCTGGAAATTGAACTCAGGACCTCTGGAGGAGCAGCCGGTGCTCTTAACCTCTGAGCCATCTCTCCAGCTTTCCTTCCTTCCTTCCTTTCTTGGGACAGGATCTTACTATGAATCTCTAGCTATCCTGGTACTTGCTCTGTAGACCAGGCTGGCCTGGAACTCAGAGAGATTCACCTGTCTCTGCCTCCCAAGTGCTAGGATTTAAGGTGTGCAAGGTGTGTGCCACAATGCCCAGTCATAACCCAGCTTTAAAAAAAAAAATCTATAAAGACATGGGATAAGGACTCAAGCTTTTTACTCAATAAAGGCTAGGAATATGGCTGACATTTTTGCATGTAAAAAAAATAATACAGGTGTTCTTGGTTCTTGAGTCAGGGAGGAGGCAGAATTTGGATTTAGTTTCTTCTGGGTAGCCCATTCTGCTCATGACATTTAATCTCCTTTGCTCCTCTTTCCTCTTCTTCCTCAGCACCCTGAGTGCTGGGCTAAAGAGTGCTGGGCTACATACAGAGTGCTGGGCTACAGAGTGCTGGGTTAGAGTGCTGGATTAGAGTGCTGGATTAGAGTGCTGGATTACAGTGTTGGATTAGAGTGCTGGATTAGAGTGCTGGGTTACAGTGTTGGATTAGAGTGCTGGATTAGAGTGCTGGATTACAGTGTTGGATTAGAGTGCTGGATTAGAGTGCTGGGTTACAGAGTGCTGGGTTAGAGTGCTGGGTGGTTAGAGTGTGCTGGGTTACAGAGTGCTGGATTAGAGAGTGCTGGGTTAGAGTGCTGGATTAGAGTGCTGGATTAGAGTGCTGGATTAGAGTGCTGGATTAGAGTGCTGGATTAGAGTGCTGGATTAGAGTGCTGGGTTAGAGAGTGCTGGATTAGAGTGCTGGGTTACAGAGTGCTGGATTAGAGTGCTGGGTTAGAGTGCTGGTTGAGTGCTGGGTTACAGAGTGCTGGGTTACAGAGTGCTGGATTAGAGTGCTGGGTTACAGAGTGCTGGGTTAGAGTGCTGGGTTACAGAGTGCTGGGTTAGAGTGCTGGGTTACAGAGTGCTGGATTAGAGTGCTGGGTTACAGAGTGCTGGGTTACAGAGTGCTGGGTTACAGAGTGCTGGATTAGAGTGCTGGGTTACAGAGTGCTGGATTAGAGTGCTGGGTTACAGAGTACTGGGTTACAGAGTGCTGGGTTACAGAGTGCTGGGTTACAGAGTTGCTGGTTACAGAGTGCTGGGTTACAGAGTGCTGGGTTAGAGTACTGGGGTTACAGAGTGCTGGTTAGAGTGCTGGTAACAGTGTGCCCAGATGAGTGTTCCCTCTTTGACCCCTGAGTACTGAGCCAGGCCAAGAGAATGCTGTTTTGTCTATACCACCTCACTCGCAGAAGGCAGTTGGCACCAGTGAGGTGATGGAGGAGAGCAGGGCTGCTCTGTCCAAGGGGACCCAGGAATCCCTGGGCCTCCCTAGTGGGAGGGGCTGGGAAGACGCTGCCTGTCTGGGAGGTTGGCTTAGAAAGTGAAATCAAGAGTGTGGGGTCTCAAGCCCCCTGGTGTGTTCTGCTCAGGAGGATCATTAGGCAGGTTTCTGTGTGGCCATGCTGCCATGGTTAGCTATGTGCTAGCTGCCCCCTGCCTGCTACTGTGTGTGCATGGACAGCGCTGAGCTCAGAGGCACTGTGGACTGAAAAGCACTTCGGATTTCAAAGACCAAACGTTGGAGAAATGTAGGCAGATGGTCTCAAGTACTTGGCCTGGTGTTAAAGGCCTATTATCCCAGTTTGTGGGAAGCCAGGGCAGAAGGATAGGAGTTCAAGACCAGCCTGGGATACAGAGAGACCCTGTCCAAAAAACATAATAATATACAAACCATATTGTTTGTACTGATGTGTCAAAGTAACAGTTTGGACTTACTGTGTTCAGTAGAACTTGCTTCCTTTTGTCTTCAGGGTGTCTGTAGGGTATGTATGGCTGCACTCCTGCTGGACAGCACTGATGGAGTCCAATCCTCCAGTCCCTACACTCTGGATACTTTCATGGGTCCCTAGGTTTCTGAGCTGAGACACATTTCCAGCTGATGAGATGGTTCAGACAGTGAATTAAATCAACAAAGGTCCCCAGGGTAGGCAGAGAAGTCTGGGTTCTGATGAGCAGGTCAGAGCCATGACCTCAGTGGGGCCTGGGGACTCTAGGTGACAGCTGCATGTCAGGAACCAGGGCAGGAAAGGAGGGGATGATGAAGGAGAAGGGGGTAGCTTATTTATTTATTTATTTATTTATTTATTTGTTTGTTTGTTTATTATATGGTGCTGGAGTTAAACTCAGAACCTAGCACATGCAGGACAAGCACTCGACCACAGGGCCACAACCCCAGCCCCAAGGAGAGGCTTCACTGGAATTGAAAAGGAAAATTCTGCAAAATAAAAATAAAAATGTTGGGCTGGAGAGATGGCTCAGAGGTTAAGAGCACTGGCTGCTCTTCCAGAGGTCCTGAGTTCAATTCCCAGCAACCACATGGTGGCTCACAACCATCTGTAATGAGATCTGGTGCCCTCTTCTGGCCTGCAGGGATACATGCAGATGGAACATTGTATTTGTAATAAATAAATAAAATAAATAATAATGTTAATTATGATTTAAAAAAGAAGAAGAAAAGAAACGGGAGGAGAGCGACAGAAGGGATGGGGTTGAATGTGACGTCCACTAGCCAGGTGATGCTGTCACACACTAGGTAGCTGACAAGTTCGGCACCCAGTGTGGTGCACTCAAGAGGCAGACAGTAGGGCTCTGAGTTCCAGGTCAGCCAGGGCTACACAGTGAGACCCTGTGTCCAAAAGCCACAGGAATAATACAAAGGAAGAAGGAAAAGAAAAAAAAAGTTGGCAAGTCCACACTGAAGTGCGATGGGAACATAAATATGCCTGGGACCTCCCGAAAGTTTGGGTATTGTGACAGTGTTTATATTAATTACATGTTAGAGAGAGGACTTTTTTTTTGTTTTGTTTTTTCGAGACAGGGTTTCTCTGTGTAGCGTTTGGAGCCTGTCCTGGATTTCACGCTGCAGACCAGAGCACAGGCTGGCCTCGAACTCACAGAGATCCGAGTGCAGGGATTAAAGACGTTCGCCACCACCGCCCGGCGAGAGAGGACATTTTTGAGTTGGAGTAACAAACATGAGATTAAGCTCACCTCTCTTTTCCTGTGGCTCCCAGAACACCCCGACTTATACACTTAGCTCCCAGCTCTGCTTCAGAATAAAGGATGGAGGAATAGCACAAACCCTGACCTAAGGAGGAGGAGGGCTGCACTTCAGCCCCAACTATGATATGCTGAGCAAACAGACCATTTCACAGCCTAGGAAAGAGCTGTTTAGAAGGGAGACAAAGGAGGCAGGGGTCGCTGAGAACAAAGGGTGGGGCAGGGCTGGGGCCACCCACTTCAAGGCGGAAAGGAACAGAAGGCAGTGGAAGAGTTCCAAGACGGAACCTGTTTCCCCAGCCACTTGCTCAACTCTGGGGACGGCGGACCCCGAGTTAAGGCGGCGAAAGCAAAAGCACACTAGCTCAAATGCAGTCCACGGCTACACTCAAACCCAGGTCACCTGGTGTGGAACCTACTGCTGCTGGAGTTCCTGAAAACTAACAATGCCAGGTCCGGGGCCAGAACCACAGGGTCTCAGCACAGGCAAATGGCAAGTTCTAAAGACCAGGCACCTCTGGCCAGATTCCGGGAGCAGAAGTGACTTCAAAGGACCAACCTCTGTCTACCCCTTTTGTGTGTGTGTGTGTGTGTGTGTGTGTGTGTGTGTGTGTGTGTGTGACATACATGTTTATACAGATGTGTGTGCACATATGTGTAGAAACCAGAGGTCAATACTGGATGTCTTCAGTTACTGTCCACCTTTTATGTGTGTGTGTTGGTGTGTATGATGTTTGTGTGCCTGTGCAAGTGCACAGGGGCCAGGGGAGGACAGAGTGTGATCTGCTCTAGCACTCTCCACTAGCTCCCTTGAGACAGGGTCTCTCACTGACTTGGAGCTAGGCTAGCAGCTAACAGCGCCTGCCATCCTCCTGTCTCCCTGTCCTGCAGTGCTGGGTTCCAGGTGAGCACACAGGCACACCAAGCTTTTTATGCAGATGCTGGTGATCATAGGTCCTCACACTTGCTTAGTAAGCGCTTTTACCCCAAAGTTGTCTCTCCTCACTGGCCCTGGGGCTCTTCCACCAGATAGTGAGCACCTGAGATCTTTGCTTTGGCAGTGCTGGGGTTACAGTCGCATGCTGCTACTCCCAGCCTTTATTTGAGTCATGAGGATTTGAACCCAAGTCCTCATGTCTGCACAACAAGCACTTAGTGACCCATCTCTACAGCCCTACCCCACTCCACAAAGGGCATCTTGCAAAATCATCTGTGGCCCCTGTCTCTCCTTCTCCAGTGGGACTTGGGCATCTGGCAGAGGAACTACTAACACATTAGAGGTACTCAGTGAACATTTGACCCCCCAAAAAAACAAAGAACAAAACCGCTGAGTGGGCCAGCGTCCCGCCTCTCGTCTCAGCTCCCCAGAGGCCGAGGCAGCAGACCTCTGTGAGTTTGAGGACAGCCTGGTTTACATAGTGAGTTCCAGGACAGTTTTGAGACCAGTCTCAAAAAACAAAACAAAACAAAAAGACCCAACCAAACAAGGAACTGAAGAGTTTATGCTGGGGTCCAGTCCTTGGGGAAAGGGCATCTTTTTCTGTGTCCCCCACAGAGCCCAGAGTCCCTGGGGCCAAGAGTTATACCCACCGGAATACTCCCTTTTAGATTCTGCTCTGGGAATCTGTGTAATTTGGAAAACCTCCACACTCACTCTAATCCTTGTCAACAAGGAGAGGTCTGAGCAATTGGGAGCCATGAGCCAAGGAAGGTGGGCATCCTCGAAGAAAGGAAAGGCAAGGGTTTGGCTTTAGGGGAAGGCAGGCCAGTCACTCCTTGTAGTCCTGGGAGATGGAAGGAGCCACCCAGTCACATTCCTAACTTGAATTTTTGTTTGTTTGTCTGTTTGCCTTGGGTTCTTTAGAGCGATCTGTCAAGGCAGGATGGCCACCATGCTGGTTTCCTAGCTTAAAGTACGCAGTTTTCCTTGGCATAGAGTCCTGGGAAGTTTTCAGGGTACCTGCCTAGAGCCTCAGCAACACCTGCTATATGAATGGATAGTGGGTGTAGGGAGAGGGTGGAGAAGGAGGTACCCCACCAAGGGTTGACAGCCAGAGCACGCACTGCAGGAGACAAAGCCAAGCGGGCTGATGAAAGAGTGGTGAAGCCCAGACCCAAGGGGAGGCTCACCAGCTCAGAGAGAGTTCGGATACAGGGTCCTTGTGACCAGAAAGAGAGGATCGAGAGGCAGAGATGGAGAGCTACAAGAGAGAACTTTGCTGAGCTTGGCAAAAACAAACAAACAAACATCAAAACCCCTAAAACATGGGGCAGGACTCTGGCAGATGGTGAGACTGCATCTCAGTTCACAGCCTCCTTCTCAGCTCACACAATCGTCTTTCCCATTTCCCTGATGATAACTTTGTGTGCTTGCTTGATAGGTTCTTAGAAATCTGTAGAAGTCCCTGAGAAAGGCATACCTTTTTCAATAAAAAGGCAAAGGTTTCTAAGAAGACCCCCCACTTTCTGTTTTTGGTTTTTTGAAACAGGGTTTCTCTGTGTAGCTTTGGCGCCTTTCCTGGATCTCACTCTGTAGACCAGGCTGGCCTCGAACTCACAGAGATCTGCCTGGCTTCTGCCTCCCGAGTGCTGGGATTAAAGGCATGCACCACCAACCTTGTGTTCTTACACTTCTTCCTCCATGCTTGGAACTAGGATGTGCTTGACGGAGCAGCAACAGCCTTCCTGTGACCATGAGGCAACCAAAAGAGCATGAAGGTCTATACTGCACATTTGGTAGAACAGAAATGTGTAAAGAGTTTGGCTCCTTAGTAGTATCTTTCAACTGTCCTGCTAGCCCAGCACTGTTTTGTTTTCTTTTTTGAGACAGGGCCTCAACGTATAGTTCAGAATGGCCTTAAACCCTCAATCCTCTCGCCTCACCCTCCCAAGTGCTGGGATGCCACACATGAACCACCATGATTGGCTCTCTGGTTTGTCATCCCAGGAGACACAGAAACCAGTGTGTTAAAACCGGTTTCAACATCCTACCAATCTGGGAATCTGCTTTTGCGATGACCATGGTTTCCAAGTACAGGAACCAAACTCCCCGGAACTGCTCTAGGAGTGTATGTGAGTGAATGCTTCGGCTGCAGGCTCTTGGGGCTCCAGATACCCTTGGGCTGACCCTATGCTGTGCCTACCACAGACTGCCTGGGCTCCTTTTCTTGCAGTCAACCATCCACTGAGACAAGGGATGACAGGTCCAGTGGGACGGCTGCTGGGGGTGAGCCAGAGGTGAGTTCTGGATGACAATGGCCTCACTCTGCCCTGCTCCCCATGGCCCTCCACCATTCTCCACTGCAGTGAAGGACATTGGGGACAAGAACTAAGGCTTCTCTGCTTAGTCTCCTACGAAGGTGTCTCACCACTTTGGTACAAAAGCCAAGTCTGACGTTCTCAGGGGTCACCGTTAGCCCTGCTCTCCTCTGCCCTCACTCTAGGTCCCTGCCCTTCAGCCACCTGCCCCACCTCTGTCTGCAAGGCTCCGAGTCTACGCTGAGAGCATACACATGCTCCCTCGTCCTGGAAGGCCACCTGATGCTCTGGTGACCGGGACCCTGCCGAGAAGGCCACTCTGACTCCTGTGTCAGATGCTTATTTTTCACTCTAGCCCCCGAGTAACTGAGAACAGGAATGTCTGTCTAATGGCCAGCACAAAACGGTGATCAGAAAAGAAGCATGCGAAAGGCTAATAAACGAGGAGCAGAAAGCTACTGCACTCAGCGTAGGAAACTGCAATGCTGGGGAACGAACCCAGGCCTCGGGACACACCAGGCCAGCCCTCTGCTGCTGAGCCACAATCCAGGCCCTGTCTAGGTTTGCCATACTGGGGGCTGCACTCTGGGGACTGAATTTAACTTTATCCATATGATTCAGGGAGCTAACATAAAAAAAAAAAAATACAATCCCTTCCCTATAATCCAAGTATTCATTGCAGAATTCAGAACTGATGATAAGGATACAATAATTACAACAAAGAGCTGTTGTGGAGTAATCTTTTTGTGAAGATGTGTCTTTGCCAAGGCACTTTCCGATTGGTTTAATAAAGAACTAAATGGCCAATAGCTAGGCAAGAAGAGGCTAGGCAGGACTTCCGGGAAGAGAGAGAAGAAGAGGAGATGAGTCTAGCATGAGAGAGACCCAGGGGAGATGGAGAGGAAACAGGAGGTATAAGATGGAAGAGAGGTAAAAAGCCATGAGACAAAAATGCAGATTACGATAAATGAGTTAATTTAAGTTATAAGAGCTGGTGGGACAAGCCTAAGCTATAGGCCAAGCTTTCATGATTAATAGTAAGTCCCCATGCCATTTTTTGTGAGCTGGTGGCCCAAAGAAAACTCCATCTACAAAGAGCCCCTGCTCTGGCCACTGTTCTGTGTGGATTAACTACATTGTTTTGTTTGCTTTGAGACAGGCTTTGTTTGTTTCCTGGCTGGCCTGGAACTCACCAAGAGCTGCTCCCACTTCAATTCCAAATGGTAGAATTAAAGGCACCACCACTCCTGACCAAACTTTGTTCTTTTGGAGCTGAGGATCGAACGAAGGGCCTTGTGCTTGCTAGGCAAGCACTCTACCACTGAGCTAAATCCCCCAACCGGATGTTCTTATATCAAGGAGATGCCTTTGTGATCTTCACTGTACACACAAGAAATAAATTCAGAGCACTGAATCAAGTGTCTAAAAGTTCTGAAGCACAGAAGCCCTGACTCTTCCAAGCCCCGTTAGTGAACTGCCCCAAGCTGACCTCAGACATGAGCCCCACCCCTCCCCAAATGTTCTAGGGGCCCCACTGCCCGAGTCTGCGCTGACCCTGCCTTGAGCTGTGTGAGGGCCTCCTCCACTCTCGGCTGGTGTACCGCACCATGTAGCTGTGCATATCAGGGTAGTTGCTGCGGATATTCTTCTCCGTGGACCCGTTGGGCACCGTCCCAAACTTCAAGGGTGGGTACTGCTCCTGGGGCCGCTGGAACTGGAACAGAATGGGGACTTGTTAAGGTACCCTCCAGGAAACCCCCAAATCAAATGTCCCATTCTGGAGAGCCAGCCCTTACTTTGCTGGATCGGGAGTGGGCTAACCAGTCTATTCAGAAATAGCTGTGTGTCAAGCACAGATGTAGCCACAGGGCTGTGCTGGCTCAGAGTGTTGGCAGAACCATACTCCCCTCACTATAGAAGGTACGACCAACATATTCTGTTTCTTGGCTGTTTCTACCTCCATTCCACTGAAAACCGTGCTTAAAGCAACCTGTTGCATCGATTCCACAGCCCTCTGACAGTCTGAGACACTGGCTCAGCCTCTGTAATCTCACAGTGTCCCTCATGGCTGCCGTCCCCATGTGCCATGGATGGGCACCGCAAGGCGAGAGTGCAAACCGAGGGGGTGGGCTTTTGGAGTGTTTTGATGGATGGTTTTATGCATGTTGAATCTAATCGGCAAAAATTTGGAGTTGACTGTATTGCTGTTGTTATTTGAGACAGGGAGGGACTCACTATGTAGCCAGCCTATCCTTGAACTCATGATCCTCCTGCCTCTGCCTCTGGAGGGCTGCAGTTGTGGGCATGTATCGTTCATTAGCTTGCGACTGACTCCTGTGTGTCCTGGGTTAAGCGTTATTCCTACATTCCTAGTGATTCATTGCTGATACATTTCGCTCAAGCGTAGTCCCCAAGGGATTGGCTGCATCACACATTCAGTCTTCATTACAGTGTGAGGGGCACTTGTCTAGAAAATCCTATTTGGCACCACTGCTCCTGGGACGTTGCGGGACACCCTTTCCCTGGGATGGTTCAAATCGTTCATCTCCTTCCAAAACCTTCCATCTCCTCTGCTCTAGAACCCCTCTTGGGCAGTCTCCCAGGGACCCCTCTGCTCTGGGGCAGGTGACAAGGCAGCTGAGCCTGGTCCCTGTACACACCTTTCGGTCACTGAGCCCAGACACGGTGTCCACGTACTCCTCCTGGATCATAAAGGCGGCCAAGTTGGCTGTGTAGCTGGCGAGAAAGATGACGGCAAAGAAGGCCCACACCAGAACCATGATCTTGCTGGTGGTGCCCCGAGGATTCTCCACCGGCACCGAGTTGTTGAACACCAGGGCCCACAGCAGCCAGATGGATTTCCCAATGGTGAAGGTAGAGCCACCAGGGCCTGTGGGGGCCAGGACAGGGCATGGACCTTACAGGCCTTCCACTCCCCAGGAGAGGAGAAAGGACTGCCATTCCTAGCTCTATCCCAGGGGCTACTGGGAAATGAGTTCTGCGTAGGGTCAGGTAGGAAGTGGACTCACGTTTGCCTGTGGCCAGGCTGCGGTTATAGCCCACAGGACTGAGGTACTCAAAGATGAAAACGGTGACGGCGACCACGGTGAGGCACATGACGAACATCATCACCCACACAGCGGGGCTGTAGGGCTCTGGGGACACGGGAGGTGTCAGCCAAGCAAGGGCTTGGGGGACCAGGGGGAGCCCAGTTGACTCCAGCCTGCTCTGTTCCCTTTTCTGGTCCCAACTTCAGGGACAGCCTATTAGTACATAGACGCCTTGTGGCAATCTCTCTCAAAGACAGCTACCGCGACCATTTCTGTGGTTTCCGTCCCCTAATTCAGCTGTCTACTAAATGTTCACTGAGACCAGGACCCAAGTCTCCGCTTCTTCAGCTTTCCCTCAGGGCCATTCATCCCATCCCAGGTTCTGCATCTTGTCATCCATGACAACCCAGCCCAGGCCACACTCCTTGCCGTCCATCTTCCTTGTTCATAGATGACAACTTTGCCCTTGCCCCTGTCCCTCAAACACCTGGGGCCTGTCCTCTCCACTCCTTGGCCAGCAAGGAGGAAGCCTGGTCTAATCTCTGGGACCATGTCTCCTGCTTCACAGGCCCCAGGAGAAAGGATCCTTCTCCTTCTGTCCTCTCTCTCTCCGAGGAGCCTTGCTCAGACTGCCCAGAGGAAAGGGGGACTGCTGTGACCTGCTGGCTTGTCCTCTGCCCACTTCTGCTGTCTCCAGCTCAAATCCTGGTCACACTCCAAATCCACACACAATGGACCTTGCTGCCATGCTTCTGCACACCCCCATCCTTCGTGTCATGAACCACTGCAGTGGCCCTCTTGCTAGCTTCCTGCTTCCACAGAGCTATGGGCAACTCCCATCTGAGCACACAATCCTCATTACCTTCTGAAGGTAAGCCCTTGCTACTACTTCAGAGTGAAGGCCAAACTTTCCATCAGAGTGTCCACAGTCCAGCAAGCTCTATCACGCCCCTCAGCCTTCCGGCCGCCTTTTTGCCCGTCTCCTCACCAGCTACGCCGGCCAGTTGCACGTCTCAGTCTTCACACACTCCACGCTGGCTGCTGCCTGCCTCCAATGTTCTTTCCTTCAGATCTTTACACAGGCGAAATCCTTTCCTCAAAAAGGCCTCTCCTACCCACACCAACCTCCTCCCTGTCACCTCAGCCTAATTTCTCATGGTATCTACTGCCTTTGGAAATGATCTAGTCTGTAACCCCCAAGGAAGCAGATAGCCCCTAGGAGACAAGACTGTCTGTCTCGGTCACCACAGTCCTCCAGGTCCCGGATTCAATTTCTAGCACTGGAAAAAAACCTAAACAAACAAAATCCCTACACATTTTTTAGCCTGGGTACACCTGACCTTGGTGGGCCCTCTTTAAAAAAAGAATACGGTCCTCAGCTCCAGGAAAAATAAAAAGAAGAAGAAGAATATAAATCCTCAAATTCAGGAGACAGAGAGAGATATGGACATATAAAGAGTGGTTGCATGTTCAAGGCCAATCTAAGCTACATAGTACATCCATATCTTAAAAAACAAAAATCAGCTGGGAGGTAGTGGTGCACATCTTTAGTCCCAGCACTTAGGAGGCAGAAACGAGTGGATCTCTGTGAGTTCAAGGCCAGCCTGATCTACAGAGTAAGTTCTAGGACAGTCAGAGTTACACAGAGATACCCTGTCTCAAAAGAATAATATATATATGTATGTATATATACATATATTTATTATTGGGCTGGAGAGATAGCTCAGTGGTTAAGAGGACTGGCTGTATTTCCAGAGGACCGGGGTTCAATTCCAGCACCCACATGGCAGCTCACACCTGTCTGTAACTCCGGTTCCAGGAGGATCTGACACCCTCACACAGTCATACATGCAGGAAAAACACCAATGCACATAAAATAAAAATAAACCTTTAAATAAACAAAAACAAAACAAAAAATCTGGTCAGGTGTGGTGGTAGCACACACCTTTAATCCCAGTACTCAGGAGGCAGAGGCAGGTGGGTCTCTCTGAGTTCTGAGTTCCAGGACAGCCAGAACTACATAGACCCTGTCTGGAAACCCCCCCCCCCCAAAAAAAAAAAAAAAAAAACCAAACCAAACCAAACCAAAACCAAACAACCGTGAGTGCAAACCCAGGATCAGAGCTGTGGAAGGCACTGCACAGGACGGCTCCTGAGCTCATGCTTACTAAGCTTCCTGTGGAAATCCCTGCCAGGGAAAGCATTTCTCCCACCGTACAGATCAGGAACCTGGAGCTTGGAAGTGATGTCCACTCCATGGGAGTCACACACCAGGACAGGTAACCCTGGAGTGGGACCCAGGGCCCACGCTGTTGGGAGACAGTTGTCCCAGCCTTGGCTAAGTGTGAATCCCTGTCCTGGCTGGCTCACCCAGGAAGGCAGAGGGGGATACAGTGCCATTGCTGCGTGCCACCATGACGCTGATGCCCGTCTCTACAAAGGGGACGGAGAAGTCCACGATCTCGGACCGCTCCTCATTGATGGTAAGAGACCCGATGGCCATGTCCGCACGCTGATAGAACACCTGGGGTGGATGGAGGAGTTGGGCAAGGGAAGCGGCTCAGGGCACAGAGGCCAGCGCTGGGCAAAGCCTGACCCTGGGAGACAGTGGATGATGTGGGAGACAGGCTAGGAGGTCTGGCTGATGAGTGAGGAAGGGAACAGAGGGGCGGGGGAAGTAAGGGAGAGAAAGCAGAAGCAGGAGCAGGTCTCCTCCACCCCATCTACTGTCCACTTCACTTGCCTAAGGCCTAGGGGTCCAGCCTCCCAACCCCGCCCCCTTCTTGGAGTCCCGCCCTTCAAAGCCCGCCCCATGAATTCTACCACCCCACGCCCACCTTCCAGGAGGTCCGCCCCTTCTCCAAGGACCCTTCCGACCACCTCAGAACTTGCAGTTCTCTTGGCCCCACCCCTGAAGTTGCCCTCAGCCTGGGACCCCGCTCCAGGCAGCGCCCTTACCAAGCCCAGCCGTCTCCTTTGGCCATGCCCCCTGCTCCAGGACGCCCTCCTCTTGGCCCCTGTCCCTAGGATCCTCAGATTCCTCTCCCGCAGGTTCTGTCCCCGCCTCTTACCTCACCAATCATGCCGTTCCAGACACCATCGATCTTCTTGCCATGCTTGCCGTTCGTGACCAGGTAGAGGTCATAGCTGAAACCAATGGTATGCGCCAGCCTCTTCAGAATGTCGATGCAGAAACCCTTACAACACCGCTTCTCCGGGCGGGGGGCGTCGGGCGGAGGGCTGCGGGGAGCGACCAGGCTTGGAGAGGTTGGGGACCACTGTTAGGCTCTCCCATGAGGTGAGGGACAAACAGCAGCTAAAACTACGGCTAGTGCTTTCTTGGGAGATTGAAGCTTAAGAATTCCTTGGCATCCCCTAGGTCACCCAGCTGGAGGGCTGAGGGGCTGGGGCCTGACCTGCTGTGCTTCTAGGGAAGAGGATTCTGAGTCTGAAACATCTGGATCCCGGGCTGTCACCTGTGGGTACGGTTGAGCTGGCTGCGGCAGGGGACTGAGTCTCTAATACAAGTGCCGCTGATGGGGTCTGCTGGCTCCACAATAACAAAGGGTCTCTCCTCCAACGTGGCCACAGTGAGGTGCTGTGTGTCATCCACTGGCTGCAGGAAGCGGCCATAGCGGGACCATAGCGGGTACTTGAGGCGGAGGGTCTGCTGTTCCCAGCTGCCCACCTTGGGGGGGGGGGGGGGAAAGACATGTTATACTTCCTGGGGCATTCCAGGGTATCATGGCTTTCTGGGACTGTGGGTCCCATCTTCCTCCAGAATCCAGATTGCTTGCTTCTTCCTCCTTCAGACCAGAACCTGGGCCTTCAACTATGGCCTTCAACCTCAGAGTCTAGACCTGTTTCTCCTCCCTCAGATCCGGGATCCAGATGCTGTCCCACAGATGCCTGGAGTCTGGGCCACTCACCACTTCCCACGTCCTGTCTCTGGTGAGGGAGATGACCACCAGTGAAGGGTTCACCAGAAAGCCATCTTCATTGAAGGAGTAGTCTCGGTTATCCCAGGTGATGTTCATGAAGTACCTGCCCAGGAGAAAGGGAGGGACCACATGAGGACCTGGGCTGGATCCCTTGGTTGCTGAGGGCTGAGTCTCTTCTATTGCCAGCCACAGTCTTCATCTTTGAGTTCTCCCCTTAGTTGCCAGAACCTCCAGACCCTGGTCCCACACTTTCAGCTTGGTGTTGATACCTCAAAGTCCTCACATGCCATGGTTTCTCCGAAACTCCCTATCTGGTGGCTTCCCACCTGAAAACTCTTAACAGCACTAAATACATTGTCACTTGGGACCTGGGGAGAGTTTACTGCCTCCAGTCCTTGGCAAGGGCTGTGCTGTACCTATAAAACCTCTCTCTCATCTTGACCAGCTCTGATAGGTTGTAAATACTCAGTTCAAATAACCCTTCTCCTGGGATGAAGCTCTCTGGGCATCTCTGGGCTCCTAACCATCGTCACTGTGCTGAGTACAGCACGCTCTCACATCATCTCTCTAGTTGCTCCTGCTCCCTCCATCCAGTCTACCAAGTCCCGTTCTTCCTTCCCCACCTGTCCTCCACCCTGAGAGTCCTGGTGCCTCCCCCAGCCTCCTGCCTGGCCTTCCAGTCCATATTCCACCCCAGAGAAGTCTTTCTATACCTAAAGCTGATTCTAGGCCAGCCTCCTCTCCTTAGGACTTGCCTTTGGCTCCCAGAATCCCAGAATAGAGTCTTAAGCCATATAGTTGTGCACACAAGGCAAAGCTTTGATTCCACCACCTTCCTGACCTCATTACCTGTTATCTGTTCTATGCTATGGAGGCTCCGTGTTTGCGTGTTGTCCCTGCCCCCCTTGGGTCTTTCTACGTGCTTTGATCACACCTGGAGTGAATGTCCTCCATATCTGGTGAATGTGCTGAGCACCCTTAGACTGAAGCTGGCCTGGAGGCCCTGCCTGTGTCTCCTTTGGGCCATCCCATCCCATCCATACAGATGGCTGAAGAATGATGGGCTTCAGGCCTTGCTCTTCCCTCTACTTACTCAGCTCTTCCAGTGCTCAGCTCCATCTACATACAATGATTTTAAAGAAATGTGTGTGTGTGTGTGTGTGTGTGTGTGTGTGTGTGTGTGTGTGTGTGATTGTGAGCTACCCAATATGGGCATTGGGAACCCAACCTGGGTCCCCTGCAAGAGCAGAAAGTATTCTCAGCACTGAGCCATCTCTCCAGCTCTTCCCCATCTATATCATTTGAAGCTCTAAGTTCCACCTGCTGATATGATCTAACCCCTAAGCCTTTTGTCTTACACACCCATTTTATTTTCCTCTCAGAGGCTGCCCCCTGTGGGCAGTTCTTTCTTTTCCTGTCGTTCACTGCATGCCCCTCTCCCCTCACTCTCCCTCCTTAGACTGTTAGCTCTGTGAGAGCAGGGGATTTTTGTGACTTTTTTTTTTTTTTTCAGTTTTTTGGAGTCAGGGTATCTATCTATCTATCTATCTATCTATCTATCTATCTATCTACCTCTCATATATGGGTACGTATGCTGCTCATACATATATAAGTATGAATGTATATGTCTATATGTTTGGCTAGCCTGGAACTCACTATCTAGACCAGATTAGTCTTGAACTCAGAGCTCTGCCTGAGTTCTGAGATGAAAGGAGTACACTACCACACCCAACTTGATTTGATTCTTTTGTGCCAAAGCAGTGCTTGGCACATAGATTCTCAGGAAAAGGTTTTTCAGTGGATGAAAGTTTGGCCAGTAGTTCATCCCTAGGTCTCAGTTCAGGATTCTTTCCTCCGGGAAACCCCCCTGACACTGCAGCTTACCCCCCAGTTACGCAGCCTGTATTGGGAGGCTGATTCTCACCAACCAGTTTCCTCTTGGGATGCTGTTTTACAGTGAGACCTGTAGGTTCTAAAATTATGAAGAAGGAGAAATTATGTATTAAGATCTGAACAGAGGCTGGGAAAGGTAAGTGTGTGTGTGTGCAGAATCAGAAAGACGAAAACAGAAGATGAAAGAGAAGCTGGCCCGGACTTGGCCTCAATTCCCAAAGTCTGTTCTGTGCATGTTTATCTTTCCAATGAACCCTCTTTCTCTTGGGGAAATTTAAACAAGACTGCTTTTTGTAACCAAAAATGTCCTGGTTGGGCAGGTTTCCTCCCCCATGTTCCCTAAGGCTGCTGTTATCTCCATTACTGCAAGCCTCACACTGTGTGGCCATTATTCCCATCCCTGTATGTCACCTCTTCAGGCCCTTGCATTCTTTGAAGACGTCTGTGGTCTTATTCATCCCTGTGTTCCCAGGGCCCAGCATGAGCTCTAGTTCCTCACAGGCGCTCAGTATTTATGAACACAGGATGCTTCTCTCACCCTCTTGTTCTGGGTCCCGATTCCCAAGTCAGTTGTCCAATCTCCTCCCTTAGGCCCTCCCAGACTCCACTGGGCTCAGGGGCCACGGCCTTCCTTCTGCTGCTCTGTCAGCCCATGGTCTGTGTCCCCAAAGCTCCCCGTGGGAGGGGTGCTATCACACCAGTTTTCTTCTAACATCGCAGTGTGTGAGCTGGACCCATGACCACAACAACGGTGGACACACCCAGCACTCTGCAGTCCTTCCCGGCTACATGCAGGGGCGGTGTTAAAATATCTAACAGCCAGCACAGCACAGCCACTAGCCAATCAGAATGGGAGTCTAGCTAATCAGCACAGATGTTTAACTAATCAGAATGGATGTGCCTTGCACAAGCAGTATGTCAGTCCTGGCCATGTGACAATGTTCTCAGTAATGAGATGTGAGACCTGTGCCCTCCACATTACTTGACGTCGCTTTTCCTTTGCTATGCCGTCCCCCCTTCTCTGGACCAGACGTATCTGTCATGCCTACAACCCAGCTTCTACTGTGCCAAGAGTAGAAAAACAGAATGAGCCACGGAGCCCATCTCCTGACAACACTCCTCTCTGGGATGTTACCCGACAGAGGAAAAACTTCTGCCTCGCACGGGCCACTCCATCATTGCGTCTTTTTGCCACTGAGACTCATCTCATGGTGGTTTGCTTGTCCAGGGCAAGTTGCTATCAGTTGTACTGTTTTTACTTACAAAACAAACAAGCAAACAAACCCAGAAGCACTGCCAATTAAAACACGATAACTGGTCAATTATAAGACATATCTTGATTTCAAAGTTGTTAAAGTATAAAAAAATGGGTATTTCTGTTTTAGATATTTTATGCTTGTTTCCTGCCCCTGTCTTCAGCACGCTGAGATGGCAAGTCTACACTGCCACACTGAACTAAAGTTACACATTTCAGATTCCCTTTGTTTGTTTTTTTGTTTTGGTTTTTCGAGACAGGGTTTATCTCTGTAGTTTTGGTGCCTGTCCTGGATTTCGCTCTGTAGACCAGGCTGGCCTCGAACTCATAGACATCTGCCTGGCTCTGCTTCCCATTTCAATTTTGAGACAGGGTCTCATGCAGCCCAGGCTGGCCTCCAAGTGGATATGCAGACAAGGATGACCCTGAACCACCGAGTCTCCTGCCTCCACTCTTGAAGTACCTAGAATTGCAGTCTTCCACCACTGTACCCAGCCTTAAAGTGTGGAATAATGGTAATGATGTCTTTGTACGCCAGGTGCCTTCTAAATCACCTGGTTAAATCCCAGAAGGGCCACTCGGTTGTGCCCCTTTTACGGAAAAGGAAATTAGCCAGGATGAGCTCCATCCCAGGTCACTCATTACTGAGTACTCCAAGTATTCCCCAATCACCTGTGCAGACTCTCCCCGCGGTGGGTGCGATTCTGGGCGCGGCAGTCGTGGCCCAGCTCAGGCAGGAAGCCATAGTCTCGCAGCAGGGCTTGGGCGCCTCTGGCCACCACCGCCACACCAGCAGCCACTCGACGTGCCAAGTCGTCACGCCAGCCAGCAGAGCGCACTGCGAACAGCCCCGCAGGCAGTGGGGCGCCTCCTGGTAGAAGAAGGGGCTCCCCAGGGACCCCGGAGCCCCCGCCTCCAGCCAGCTGGGGTCCCACCATGAACCAGACGTAGCCAGGCCCCGTGAGGCCAGCCTCTTCTGCTGCCCGGAAAACAGGCTCTGCTTCCTCGCGGGCGCAGAAGAGCAGGCGGATCTGCGCGCTGACGCTCCGGAGCTGTGCGCCCAGGACAGCCTCACCAGCCCCGGGGTCCAGTGTCAACGCTCCTCGGTGCTCCCAGCCCACCAGGCTGCCGTCAGTCAGCACCTCGATGTATGACAAGAAGGCCCGGTGGCCTGGGGCACGCGTGGTCACTGCCACAAACGATGTCCAGTCGTACTCCTCCAGCACCTCAAAAATGACCTGCAGCTGCTGCTCTGTGGAGGAGCCGAGCTGCAGGAAGGTGGAGCCCTTCTCCTGCGGGAACAGGGAGCACCGGTGAGCAGAGCATAGTTGCTGAGCCAGTGGCACCACAGCCCCCACTATGACTGCTTCCCAGGCCTGGCTGGCTCCTTTTCCTTCTGCAGCACTGGCCTCGTCTCCATTATGTTTAACCACATAACTGAGTTCTTCCAGGCTCACCTAAAGACTCACCCTGAACCTTACTCTCACGTCTGAGGGCAGTTGTAGAGACTCAGGAGAAAACTCTGAAGGCCTAGGGTCTCCCAGTCACAGGAGGGATGGAGCCTGTGCCACTCAGCATAAGGAGGAATACCTCCAGTGAGGACACCCCACGGAGTTTGTATGAATGGGAAACAACTTACTGGGGTGAACTGCTGAGGGTTGAGGGTTTATCTATGGCATCATGTGATGTCACCACCATGAATTCACCCCACGTCTTTCCAGCGTCCACTGAGGCACTCTAGCCCCATTTGCAAAGACTACAAGACAGCATGTAGTGAGGATGCTGAAGGTACTCTTCCTCCCAAGTGGAGCAGACTGTCCCTTTAATTTCCCTCCTGCCCCCACGCCCCCCACTTCTGTCTCCCTTTGTTGGCCTCTGTTCCTCCATCAGAACCCTAAACAAATGTAAGCGGTCTTTATGGTGTTCTCTTTCCTTTTCTGTCCACACTCCCTAGGTCATTTGGCACCATGGGTTTAAATATTGTCTCTAGCACTATCCAGTATGGTAGCCACTGGCGATGTGTAGCTATTCAAATTAAAATTAAACTGAAAAAAAAAAAAAAAGTAGTTCCTCAGCTGCGCCATGCAAATGCTCAGCAGCCACCTGCGGCTCTGCAGCTGCCTGCTGGATAGAGCAGACACAGTCCATCTTCATCGCTGCAGGAAGTTCTGTGCAGTGTGCCCAAGGCTCTTATCTTTGGTTACAACTGTTCCCGTGAGCTCCAGACAAAGCTATCCCACTTTCTAGTCACCATCTGCAAACCAGGATTTCCACAAGTATCTCAGGAACTTGCATGCCCAAAGCACATTTCCTGACTCTTCACAACCCTCCTCTTCTTTGCACCCCCAAGCCAGAATCCCCTTCTTCCCTCCAGGATCTCATATATCGTCAGCTATTCAAGAGAAGTGACCGAACTCCTGCTGCTCTGCCCCTCCTGAGTGCTGGGGTTACTGAATGCACCACTACATCCGGTTTACATGGTGCTGGGGGTGGAACTCAGGACCTCCTTTAAGCCAGGCAAGCACTAAAGCAGCTAAACTCCAGAACGACAGCCCCAGCTCCATCCTCTTCTTGTTCCCCTCAGGCTTCCCTCCAGGCCTCTTCCAAGGCATCCTGGCTGCAAGCCCTCACTAGTCTTAGCTGTTCTTCCGGATGACCCCCAGCCCCATCTCCTCACCTCCCGCCTGCACTGGCCGGCCTAGAGGTCTGCAGCTCTCTGGCACATTCTGCTTCCATTCTCAAGCCTTTTGTTTGTTCTCCAAACAGAACCAAAGTGATCATTTCACAATATTAATTGGAACGCATCTCTTCTCAACTGAAAGGCTTCCAATCGTCCTACTCTAGGATCAAGGCTAAAGAAAGCCCCCACTGTGGCCCAAGCACATGGCCTACATGAGCACCCCCCAGTGCCTGTCTGAGCTCATCTCCTGCCTTCCCAGCTCTTCACCGGCTGCAGCCGCTCCACCTTGTTCTTTCTCACACACAGAATGCTTCTTCTAAGCTTTGCCTTTAGCAGTTGTACCTCCTGGGGACACATTCCCCAGATCCTCCATGCCTAGCTACCCCTCATCATCTTTCTGGGCCAGCACAGACACCACCTCCTCAGGAGGCCTCTCTTGATTACCATCCATTGGAGCCTTAGCCTCAGTTATTACAGGTTTCCCTTAGGGCAGATTTCACTACCTGAGTGCAAGTTCCATATGACCCAACCTCCACCAACTCAGTTTTATAATCCTGAACTTAAACAAGCCCCAGGCCTCACAAGCCTTCCTGCAATTCCATGCAAACAGCCATCAGATTTCTCCTTTGGCATGTGCCAGTGGTTTGATGCTGGGTATGAGACAGCTGTCCTGAGAAGAAGGGGCTTCCCAGCATGCAGTGGAGACTCCAGAGGACCTCATCCACCAGCAGGGTGTGGCACTCATTGTAGCATAGCTGGAGTAGTGAGGGTCACACCTTCTCTCACCCAAGGACAGTGAGGGAACTACATGTGTCTCTGAAGGTAATGGGCTGCACAGAGTGGATAACAGTGTTCAGTGGGTCACACTCAGCAGCAGTGGAGGCACAAGGGGCCATGTGTATCAGTGTTCCATGGTGGCACCAGCCAGGCCTACAAATCAAGCCAGGAAACAAGGATGTTGGACAGAGGTCTGTCCCACAATGTTTTGGACAAACCTGCGAGTCCTAGGATGCAATGGTGATCCAGGCACAATGCCAAAGGTCTTCCTAGCTGGGAGCTGACCAGTTTACGTTCCATTCACCCAGGTGGCTCCATCCTCCAGCCAATCCCACTTCTCTGCTTCACTTGCTCCACCTCCAATACATCCCTTCTTAGGCTTCATCTTTCTAGTCTGCAAACTAGGCTAGTCCATGTCTCTTCTTTGGCACCAAAAGTCCACCACAACCCACTGTCCCCAGGCCTCTGGAGGCAGGCCTGTCTTCAGGCCACTACTGGCACCAGTCTCTCAGGCTGGGCTTGTTCCTTCTTGAACCCAGTTCCATACTTTCACAGTTTGACATGCTCCTTCTCAAACCCCACTCCAAGGGCCTACTTCCTCTCTTGGTAAAGTCCTTTCAGTACATCGCTTGGACCCAGTCTACCCTCAGCCCTCTCTCCTTCTTTGAGCACTAGATCTGTTCTTGGACCTAGTCTGCCATTCGTCAGCCCACCTCTCAGCACGAATGGCTCTGCTCTCATTCCTAGGCCTCTAGGTGCCATCCTACAGCTGAACCATCCACCATGCCTCTTCTCCCACGGCCCCCTGACCTGCTGTCCTGGACACCACTTCTTCACTAGACTCTACCTCTTTCTGAACCTCATTCCTTTCCAACTGACTCTTTCCCTCATTGGTCCAAGACCCATAACTGTAGTTTCTGACCCTGTCGCCTCTCCTTAGAATCTCTCTCTTCTGCTCCTAGTTCTTCCTCACTTGGGACCCACCTCCTCCCCGGTTATCTGACCTTCGCGGCTGATCACCGGAAGGCGCTGTGAACCCTCTAGAGCACACCCCTCCAATTCAGATTCCTCCCTATCTAGACTTGACTCTTATCACCAACGTGGAAACTGACCAACGGACGGCCCCGCCCCCAGTGACGGTCCCCGGCCTTATAAGCCCCCCAAACCTCGATGAAACGGGCTCCAAAGCTATCATAGGTCTCGCCTCGCAAAGCCTGCCTCTCAGAGTCTTGCCCTTCAGCCTCCTCTAGGCACTGCTACTCGACGAACGTCCCCGCCCCAAGTCAATCTAGACTAAGTCCCATCCCGGCCCCCAGAGCCGCAAGGCCCCGCCCCCGAGCCGCAAGGCCCCGCCCCCCGCGGTCGCGCGCACCTTGGGCGTGAGCACGAGCGCGGCGCCGCCGTGCACGGCCACGATGGGCAGCGAGGTCTGCGCCGACAGGAAGTCGAGAATGGGCGCGACGGCGGGCGCGCGCGAGTCGTCCTCGAATACCACGCCGTGCACGCGCAGCCCCGACAGCAGGTCGCAGAGCTGCAGCACAAGGCTGCGAGGGTCCGAGCCGTTGAGCACCAGCGCCACTGGCCGCACGTCCAGGCCGGGGCTGCGAACTGCCGCCGCCACGGCCGGGCCCAGGCGCGCCGCCTCGGCCGCGTATGCGGGGCCAGAGAAGACCAGCGCCACGTTGAGCGGCCGCGCCCCGCCCGTGCCCCCGCCGGCCGCGCCCGGCCCCGGCGCCTCCTCCGGGAACGGGCTGGCGCACGCCAGTGCCAGCAGCAGCAACATCTTAGCGGGGCCCCGAGGGCCGTGGGGGCCACCGGCGCCGCGCATCGCCTGCGGGCCCCGCCGGGCGGCCTCTGCGCGGACGGGAGGCGAGGGCAGAGCCCGAGGGGAAGCACAGGAGAGACGGGGCGAGAGGGGAAGGTTGGGTGATGGAGAAGAGGGAGGGGCAGACACGGAGAGAAACAGAGATGAGGGACAGAGATAAAGGGAGACCGAGACAGAAGGAGGAGACAGTGATCGAGAATCGGAGATGGGGAAGGTGACAGAGACAGTGGGATCCAGTGAGGGAAGACGCAGAGTCAGGATGAGAGGGGAAAGTTGGGTGAGAGACGGAGAGGCAGAAGCATAGAGAGAAACAGATGAAGACAGAGACACAGACCAGAGACACGAAGAGACAGCGGGAAAGGCAGTGGAGGGAGCGGAAGGGAAAGATGGAATCCAAATAGAGGGAGGGGTGGGGGAAGATGGAGGAATGGAATGTGGGAACCAGGAGACGCAAAGGCGGGAGGGGGTGAGTAATGGGGTCAGGGAAGATGCAGAGGTAAGGGAGGGAAGGAGACAGGGATGGAATGGACAGTGGTCATACCGATGGGAAAGAGACCCAGAGATGGGACAAAAACAGGAACAGACGGGAGTGAGGCCGAAGGAGAGGGGACAGTCAGAGATGGTCAGGGAAGGAGTAAGGATAGATGGAAGGAGAGGCTCAGATGGACACAGACCCAAGAGAAGGACCAAGAGAGGATGGTGGTGAGGCAAGGAGAGAGGAAGAGAAAAGCGGGGAGGTGGAGAGATGAGAAAGTTGGGGGGCATAGAAGGCAAGCCCAGAATTGGAAGGCAGGGACCCACAGCCACCCAGAGTCAGGCAAACACCAACCTCAGGAAGAAGGAATGGAGATGGAGGAAAGCAGGCAGAGCGAATGAAATACAGAGAAGACAGAAATAGCGAGATGAGGCAGAGACCCAGACCCCCACCCGGGAGGTGCCCAGCACAGACATGAAAGCAAGGCAGAGCCAGGTGGCGGAGAGAATGAGAATGGACGGAAGAAAGGAAGGGGGCAATGAGAGAGGAAAAGGGGGTCAGGGCGTGGGGAGAGAGAGAGGGGAGAAATTAGTGGGGTATCCAAGGAGAGAAAATACCCACCACCCCAGCCATTCTTAGCCCCTCCTCCTGTTCCTGCCCCTCACTTTCATTCTTGATGAAACTGAGTCACAGGCCAGCTTTGGGGTTGGGGGCACAGCTGTGGAGCACTGGTGTGTGTGGGGGGGTCCCTGGCTTCCAGCCCAGAGCAATTTAGTAAATTAAAGGAAGAGTGTGCCCCTGTTGAATACTAGTTGCCTGGGGTGGGTGGCTAAAACCCCAGGCTCCTAGATACTAGGTATCTAGGTACTAGATCTGCGGAGGAGGAGGCCTGGGGGCCTGATATCTGCTCCCAGAAAGCACCAAGGCCTGCACTGGGGGCTTCCTGAATGGGTCAGGGTCCGAATACAGAAGGGTTCTCTCTTTGCTGTCAGTCTCCTGTCTGGTTGCCATGGTAGCATAGGCTTGTCCATTTTAGACAGCAAGGGTTGGGGCAGAGGCCCACACCTCCCTACCCTGCCTGGAAACCTCATCCTCCAAACTGCCATCCCACCTTTCTGGAGGTCCTGAGCCTCCATCTCCCCCGGGAAGGGGGTGCCCCCTCCCGCAGGCCATGCCTCCTCCTGCCCCTCCTCTCCATTGCCTTTCCTTCCCTAAGCAGCTGGCTCAATCCGTGCTCAGAATAGCCCCCCCCCTCCTCCCCAAAATAACGCACAGCTGTGGCCTGGCCCCTGCGGGGTTAATACTGGCTCTCCTCTCCCTTCCTGGTGGCTGCTCAGCCATCAGCCCCTCCTTCGCTTCTCAGACCCTAGCCTCTGCATTTTTGGGGTCCAAGGTCCTTGTCACTGTGAGGCCTAGCAGGGCAGCCTCAGCCCCACCCCTGCCAGGAGGCAGAGCTTTCCCATAAAGGATTCCTGAGGGCAACCTTCCCACCCAGCCCTCTTACCCGAGTATCAGTCTCCTTAAGGCAAAGTCCCCAGAGCTCACAACAGGGTTGGCAAAGTCCATTTTCGACCTCCACCTCATGAGTTTAGCATCCACTTCCATCCCCAAAGAGGCCTAAGAAGCCATTCCCCCAGCCTGCTCTGCCAAGAGTCCTGGCCCTCCTTTCATAGAAGCCCCGGCTAAATTCCCGGCTGAAGACTTGGCCTGGCAGGTACCCCACCTCCCCCAGCGCTGTGGAGCAGTCATTTCTTCCTCAGGACCTGGGGACCCTGGCCTCCTGCCCCAACTGCTGCGAGTCTTGGTTCCTGTCTTGTACTCCTTTAAGGGACGCCCCCCCCCCCCCCCGCGCGCTTTTTGCCTCAGACCCCATCATTCCCAACATCTTGCTGCCCACTAGCTCTGGCCTTTCCAAGTGCTCTTCTCCTGTCTTGTCCAGAGCATAAGGAGGAAGAGGGTCTCTGCCTCCATTGTCCCCTAACCCACCATGGGGATGGGGGGGCTTTGGTCAACAGCTCCCCTCCCTGTGCTGCAGAAAGCTTCCTGTCCCCCACTGCATACACACACAAGCCAGTGTCTCCCCATCCCAACCCTGGAAGGGCATTCCAGAACCTTGAGGAAGGGGTGGCTGCTTAGGGCTGGGTGCCGGTCACTGGACGCCCTCAAGGTCCTTGGCAGGGGTATTAATAGCAGACTCATAGCTCTGAGGTGGGAGGGAAAGGGAGAGAAGAGAGGGATAGCCAGCCATGGGGAGACTGATGCCGGAGGGGGTGTAGAGAAGGTGAGGTGGAGAGACTGGCAGAGGTGGGATTCAGTTATGTGCAGCTGGGGACAGGGTAAAGTGTCAGGGGAATAGAGGCCTGGGGTGGTTTTGAGGTGTAGAAACCTAGGAAAGGGGCAGAGAGTGAGCGCGCGAGAGCAGCTGGAAGATGGGCCCTGAGGGACAAGGGGGCAGAGACGTTTGGCTTGCTTGCTTTCAAACCCCTTCCCTCCTTGAGGCCCCTGGCCAACTTTCCCCGCCCTAGATTGGAAGGGGCCATATCCCCACCCCCCCCCCCTGCATCCCCTGCCCCAGCCTTACCTTTTCATGACCCTGTTCTGTGGGGGGAATTGCTGGGGGGCCAGGACCGGAACCAGTGTCCAGAGACCCAAAGATTCCGTGGAGTGTTGGGGAGCTGGTTGGGGGCCAGGCCCAGGGCGGCAGCGAGGCAGCAGCAGCAGCAGCAGCAGAAGCAGCAGCAGCAGGAGCAGCAGCGCAGGCGGCAGTGGCGGGGACCTTTTGCCTGTCCCGGCTCTGTCCCTCCTCTTCTTGATCCTGCCCTGCCCTGTCCCCCAAGGTTGCGGCCACCAGACTAGGCAAGGATGAGGCTACACATGTTGCGCTGGAAGTTGGGCCCCGGACATTGCGGAGGCTGTTGGGGTGTCCTCTTGCGGCCTGACCCCATGGGGATCCCTCTCCACCCACCTGGGGTGCCCCCCTCTGCCGGCTTCAGTCCGGGCTCCTCCCCTGGCTGGCATGTCCCATCACCTCTCCCTAGCTTATTGGCATCCCCTTTGTGCTCTCGGCACCCCCTCCCTCGTCTCTGTCTGTCTGTCTGGGTCACCTCTGAAGCCAGTGGCTCGTGTATGTTTGTATAAGGAGCGTGAGGCTGCCTATCAGAGGAACTGCTTGCCCATTCCTTGCTTGGCCACCTCTGGACCCCCCCCCTCCGTTGCCCCCACTCTCAAGCACAGGCAGAAACACACATGCACATGCTCACACACACAATCTCACTTCCCTGGGATTCCCTCTCAACACCCCCGGAGCTTGATGAGGGAGACACACACACACACACACACACACACACACACACACACACACACACACACACACACACACACGCTTGCGCAGGGCCCCAATAGGGGCGCGTTGTCACTGCTCTCAGTGGCTGTTTGGACAGACAGACAGGAGGACACAGGCATCCGGGGACACACAGATACTCGGCTGGATGCAGGCAGGAGGCACAGAACCCAGGTGCACACCATCCATCCAGGTTTGGGGGCTCAGGGAACCGATCGGGGGTCCGTGAAGTGCAGGCAGGAGGCTCAGGGTCGGTTCAGACAGACAGACCCCTCCTCCCTCAGCCCCGGCTGCTGCAGCCCTTACAGACACACCCCCCCCACCAGCCAGCCTGACACCAAGACACACTTCCTCACCTAGCAGATGGCTGTAGCACGAGAGACCCCTGGGGGCCGGGCGGACCCACCCAGGCTGATAGATACCCCTCAACAGGGCGCTGGTGGCCGAGGAGGCTGCGGGCGCGGGCGCGGGCGGAGGGTGGCAGTGGCAGCGGCAGCGGCAGCGGCCACGGCTTGCAGGAGCCAGAGCGTGAGGGACTCACACACTCGCTGTGTTCTCGCACACTCACTCAGGATGCGATTAACATTCAGTCCCCGTCCTTCCCTGCCAGGAGACCCACAGCCCCCCCTCTTGGCTTCCCTAGGGACCCCTCCTCCTGCTGGGGCCGAGGGAGGGGGCCACTCCTTACCCCATTTTGAAGCCTCTGCTTTCCTCATGGGACATGGGACTGAGGGGCCGCGATGAAATGGGAGGAAGCAGAGGTGGGTGGACAAGGGCATTGCCTGGTACAGACAGTTTGGGACCCAGACAGAGCGTTGGGGGTTGCTGGAATCGCCCCTGCCCTCTTCTGGACTTCAACATCCGCCCACCCACTAGACTGATGGGTGGGACCCCGGTCCTCTCACCTCAGGCTGCAGCCCTCGTCCCTGAAAATCCACGGGGCTAGCTAGGCTCGCACTTCCCTCCTCCTTCAGACCTAGATGTCCAGTTCTCTCCCAGACCCAGGTGTCCAGACCCTGGTACTCTTTCCTGTGACCCAGGGGTTTAGATACTAACCATCCCTCCCTCTGACCCAGAGGTCTAGACCCTCCCAGGATTCCAAGCCTTGGCTCTCCTCTCTCAGACTTGGGGGTCCAATGCCTGGCCCTTTCTTTCAGAACCAAGATTCTAGAACCAGCCCTCCTTCCTCAGACCACAGGTCTTAGTTTTTCTCCCTCATGCTAGGGGTCTAGATTCTGAGCAAGTCCATCACTGAGGGACCAGTTGATCAGTGATGGACTGGTCTCCTATAGTCATGAGTGCTCAGTCCCCTGGAGAACCGCCTGCTGTGTCATAGACACAGCAACCCTCACCATAACCCTACCTTTGTGGTTCCATGAAGTCACCTACCCATCTTACCTCTGGTAGGGCAGTCCTTAGCATCTCTAGCACTGGAAAGAGTGTGCTTCAGGACTCCTGGACCCCTGAGGATGGGAGCTGGGGCTGGGTAAAGAGAGAGGGGATGGAGGAGGGGAGAGGAGGGGAGAGGGAGGGGAAAGGGGAGAGAGGGAGGGAGGGAGGGAGGGAGGGAGAGAGAGAGAGAGAGAGAGAGAGAGAGAGAGAGAGAGAATGAATGTGTAGCGGGGCTGGGACCTAGGCCTATAGCAAGCGTATCAGACTTCTGCCCTTATGCTCACTGTTGGAGTCCTGATTCCTGTGTCCTAAGATCTGAGAAGACATGAGTGGTGCTGTTTCTGAAAGAGCCAGGACCTGAAATTTGGGGTCTTAGAAGAGAAAGGGATTGTGGATGTAGGTTAGAATACTGAGTGATAAAGTCACAGTCAAGAAAGGGATTGTAGGCTGGGTCTGGATCCCGTGATGTGTGGCAGGAGGGCCTGGATCTTCTCCCTGAATTGGGACTAAAGAACACTGAGGAAGCCAGAAGTCTACCCTCTTAATCTCCAGGATTGTTGTTGTTATTGTTGTTACTATTAGTAATATTAGTATCAATAATTTGTGGGGGAATAGATTGTCATTATGGAGCCCTGGGCCTGGGACTGAGGATCCATCTGCTTCATCCTCCCAGCGCTAAGATTTAAGACGGCACCATCTCCCTAGGCAGCTCCAGGATCTTTGGAGTTCAGAACTCAAGCTCGGGGATGCCTGCTAAGGGGAGGGAGCGTGTGGTATCCTAAAGACCCTTCTGAAGGCAAGAGGACTGCTTCATTCGGTACGACTCTGCAAGGCAGGTGGCGGGAGACAGGGGGCGCCAGAGAACCAACCCGCCCTCGGGGTGGAGCTCCAGCCCAGACTCCTCCCTTCCCACCTTTGGCCCTCCTCCCTTTTCTCCCTGCCAGCTCTGCCACCCGCTCCGGCCTCAGCTCACCTCCCAGAGCCCCCTCCCCGGAGCTGAGCTACCGAAGGGCTCCTCTCTAGCCCTCAACCCAGCAGCACCACAGCTCCGGGGCAGCCGGGCCGGCCAGCCTCCCCCCAGCTCAGTCCTGCCCGAGCTCCCCAGACATGAACCTCTTCCGATTCCTGGGAGACCTCTCCCATCTCCTAGCCATCATCTTGTTACTGCTCAAAATCTGGAAGTCCCGATCGTGTGCGGGTGAGAGCCCCACCCCGCGGAGAGGGGGCGGGAGCGGGCCGCCCTGGGGTACCGGGAAGGCCGGAGCTCGGCCGGACAGAGTCCTCCCGGACTGCCTGCTGGGTATCCTTCTAGATCTAGGGTCACCAGGGGGTCAGCTCCTTTCCCTAGACTCAGGGGTGCACATAGTTTGGCGGGGGTGGCTTCGGGCGCTCAGTTCAACCTTCTGCAGCACCCTTTGGGACAGTTATGGGTGTTCCGCGGCTGGGAACCAGGAGCCATGGCAGGCGGGGAAGTGGCTGGGAGTTGGTGACGTGGACTGTAAAGGCCAGGAAGGGAGCGGGAGGAAGGTGACTGGCTGAGAGGCTGAAGTCAGGCAGGGCTCTCCCTAGGTCTCAACGCAGGTCCAGACTGTCAGGGGACCCTGAAGGAGACGAGGGGATCAGCGAGGCCTAGCCTGGGACGGAGCCTCGGTCTGTAGTATCATTGGGGCCGGCTGCCCCCTGGCTGTGGATGGTGGGAAAAGGGCCGTGCTCAGGCTTCAAGGCCTTTGGGGACTGCTGTGTTCTAGAGTTCCGGCCGGCTGGCCCAGGCACTGACTGCACTTTAGTTTATTGCCCAAGTAGCCCACCTTGGCTCCCTCTACCCTGCCCCTTGTTCTCTGTCTCAACCAGGCATTTCAGGGAAGAGCCAGGTCCTGTTTGCTGTGGTGTTTACTGCCCGATATCTGGACCTGTTCACCAACTACATTTCACTCTACAACACCTGCATGAAGGTAGGGCTGCAGGCAGAGCTGTGGCAGGGCTCAGGCCAGGGGTCAGAGAGGAGTCTAGTCTGAGGGAGGAGGAACTCATAATCTAGACTTTGGTCAAGTATGGGAGACTGATGTCTAGGCATTTAGGCATGAAGGAGGACATCTGGTTTGAGGGAGGTGGGCTGCGAACTTGGTTTCCAGTGTCTGAGCCTACTGGATGGAGGCCTCACCTGTAAGCTGCCCTGTCACCCTCTCAGGTGGTCTACATAGCTTGTTCCTTTACCACGGTGTGGATGATCTACAGCAAGTTCAAAGCTACTTATGATGGCAACCATGACACTTTCCGGGTGGAGTTCCTCGTTGTTCCCACGGCTGTTCTGGCATTCCTGGTCAACCACGACTTCACCCCTCTGGAGGTAGGTTTCTGCTGGGACTGCAGTGGTTGGGTGACAGCGCTCTCTCAGGGGTTCCCTCTGCAGGGTTTGCTGAGACTTCCTCATGCAGGAGCTACAGACATGCTAGCCTAGGTCCATGGAGGCAGCTCATACCATGTGCTGTTGGGCTGTGCAGTTAACATATGCTGGCAGGCTAAGTTCATATAGAGTGGCGCCCCATTTTCAGATGAGGAAACTGATCCTTAAGCATCTGAATGTCTAAGGGTGTCCAGTCCAGTAAGGAGTGGACTGACGGGGGTTAGGACTGGGCAGCAGGGCTCTAGAGTGAAGCTACTTGAATTTGAAACCCAGCTGTACAACTTATTTGTTGTTTTCCCCCCAAGAAGTGTTGGAGGAAAAGTCTGGGGCCTTGTGCATGCTAGGCTAATGTGTTGCCCTTGGACCACAATGTCAGTCATTGGTCTTTTGAGATAGGGGCTTACTATGGATCAAAAGTTGGCCTGGAACTTCCAATTCTCTTGCTCCAGGGCCTGGATTATAGGTGTATGTCACATCTCCTGGTTGGGAAATCCTATTTCTACCGTAATGAATTCAGCCTGTGACTTGTCCTTCTTTGCCTCAGTTTCCCCATTGTGAAGTGGGTCATGTGAGAGTTACTGAGTTCAGGGTTACTTATTGGTTATCTGAGGAGGCCCTGGAGTTGAGGTACAGGGGTTGGAAGCTTGCTTCTTCAACTGGACCATGGTGGGACTATGGGCAGCGTATGCCTGAGTTTTTTGTAAAATGAGAAATCAGACTGGAGATGGCTCAGCCATTAAAAGCTAACAACTAGCCGGGTGGTGTGGTGGCACACGCCTTTAATCCCAGCACTCGGGAGGCAGAGCAGCTTTTATTTCTTACTCTTTGGTGTTTGGTTGGTCTGTATGTGCTCCTTGGAGGAATTTTAGGAGGGCCTGTGCTTAAGTCTGCCAACTCATGCTTCAAGGGCTGATGAGGACCATCAATGGAATACTCTTTCTTTGCAGCCCACTAATAGGGAGCCAGCCCTAGTTGGTCAGTTATGCTGAGGTTTTCAACAGAAGCTCTAATTTGGGAGTCCTCAGACAAGATCTAGCTTCAAAGTTTTAGCAACATATTCAAAATGTATTTTTTTCTTCTTTTTCTTTTAAAATTACAAATGCCAACTATATTTCTTTTTTTGTGTTTCTTTTTTTTTTTTTTTTTCCCCTGGAGCTGAGGACCGAACCCAGGGCCTTGAGCTTGCTAGGCAAGTGCTCTACCACTGAGCTAAATCCCCAACCCGTCAACTATATTTCAATCTGTCATGGAAGGGTATTGGGAAAAGTCTTTTTTTTTTTATTTTAATATTTTTAGTTTTTTGAGACAGGGTTTCTCTGTGTAGCTGTCCTAGAACATGCTCTGTAGACCAGGCTAGTTACGAACTCGGAGATCCACCTGCCTCTGCCTCCCAAGTTCAAGTGCTGGGATTAAAGGTGTGCACCTGGTTGGCAAAGTTTTCAATTAGCAATACTTGCACCTTGGATAAACCTCATTGGCTAAGATATTGCCACTTTGCAAAGTCCAAGATGTTTTTTTTAAAAGCACTGTGCAGGCTGAAGTCAACATTGGCCCATGGGCCCCCAGGAGTACCAGAGGGCGGGTGACTGCTGTGGTGGGAGCCAGGGCACCAGACTCTGACTGTGTAAATGTGCCACTGTCACTGTGGTGTACTGGACATGAACTGTTGATTTGTTCTCTACCACTGCTGAGTTGAAGCTATTGGACTCACTTTGCAGGTAGGGAGACTAACTGAGGTAGGGTAGGCATAGAGGGTGACTGTTTTCTGAGTCTATGCTAGTAAATTGTACACTCTAAAAGTTATTTTTTTAACCAGAGAAGGAAAAGTAACTTTTTTGTTAATTTTTTATTGTTGTTTTTTGAGACAGAGTTTCCGAGTGTAGCCATGGCTATTATGGAATTCACTATGTAGACCAGGCTGGCCTCAAACTCACAGAGATCTGCATGAGTGGTGGGCTTAAAGGTGTGTGCCACCACTGCCTGGCTGAAAAATAACTTTTTGAGACAAGATTTTGCTGGGTAGGCCAGAATGGCCATAAGTTTAAAATAATACTCTTGTCTCAGCCTCCCAAATGCTGGGATTACAAGCCTGCATCACCACACCTAGCCTGAAAATACTCTTTTTTTTTTTTTTTTTCTCTCTAGACAGGGTTTCTCTGTAGCTTTTGGAGCCTTTCCAGGAACTCATTCTGTAGCCCAGGCTGGCCTTGAACTGAGAGATCCACCTGCCTCTTCCTCCCAAGTGCTGGGATTACAGGCGTGCGCCACCACCGCCTGTCTCTGAAAATACTCTTTAAAAAATTCCAGCTCTCTGGCTGTGCTCGGTGGTGCATGTCTTTAATTCCAGCACTTGGAGGCAGAAGCAGGTTGATCTCAATGAGTATGAGGTTAGCCTGGTCTACATACTGAGTTCCCGGGCAAACAAGAATACATAGTGAGACTCTGCCTCAAAAATAATGAATGAATGAATGAAGTTCAGCTCTTGGGGCTGAAGATAGCATAGCAGTTAAGAGCACTCGCCGCTCTTGCAGAATTTGGTTCACAACTGCCTATAACTTTAGCTCCAGGGGTCCTATACTTTTTTCTGGCCTCCACCGGCACCCAATGTATATGTAGCATTCACTTATATAGACATACATACATAAAAATAAAAATAAAAACTAATCTTAAAAAAAATTCAGGGGGCTGGAGAGAGATGGTTAGTGATTAAGAGCATTATCAGAAGAATGTAGTCAGTTTCCAACATACACACACATGTTGGATCTCACTCATCTAACTCAGTTCCAGGGGGACCCAACACCCTTTTCTGACCTCTGTGGGAACCAGTCATGGACATAGTGCACATATGTACTTGCAGGCAAAACACTCATACACATAAATTGTAAAAACTTTAGCTGAGAGCCGGGCGTTGGTGGCGCATGCCTTTAATCCCAGCACTCCAGAGGCAGAGGCAGGTGGATTTCTGTGAGTTTGAGGCTAGCCTGGGCTACCAAGTGAGTTCCAGGAAAGGTGCAAAGCTACACAGGGAAACCCTGTCTCAAAAAAAAAAAAAAAAATTTAGCTGAGTGTAGTGGTTCATGCCTTTAATCCCAGCACTCAGGAGGCAGAGGCAGGCGGATCTTGTTTCCAGGACAGCCAGCCTGGCCTATATGAGTCTCTTTCTCTCTCCCTCTCTCTCTCCCTCTGTCTGTCTGTCTCTCTCTCTCTCTCTCTCACACACACACACAAATAGCAAGGACACTAATACACAGAAAATAAATCTAAAATAATCAATATTCAGCTGTCCCAGAGCAAACAGGTAAATGGCAACAGGCCTATTTTTGGGAGCTGTGCTTCAGTTCTCCTGGGGCCACACCAAGGATGAGAGCTGAGTGCTCATCAGCCAAATGGGTATATTTCTCAATGACTGCCTGAAGGATTCTGGTTAGTCAGGGAGTAGGCACCTGCCTGGGAGCAGGGTTCTTAGTCGTTGGGTCCTCAATTTGCTCATATGTATAATGAGGGTAATAGCAGGATCCACCTTGAAATATTAAGGCTGAAGCCAGTTAATGCCCCATGGTGTAAGAGAGGTTGTTACCAGCCTGTCCTGGGATTTCTCACTTCCTTCTTGCAAACCAAAACAACTGTGGAGAAGCCACAGCTGCCACCTGGCTTTGTTCTCTGTGGGGAGGTTTCAGGTATATAGCTGATCATGAACCCCCCCAGGTGGGACTTTCAGAGAGCTGTGACTTCACGGGGACTGTGGTGACCTGGTCATAAAAGAGGCTGTCCATGTTCCCTTAAGGGTGGCTTGTGTTGTGCACAGTAGCTGCTCACCCTGGGTGACTCCTTGCCTCCCTCGTCAGGAGCTGTGCCGGTGCTGGGGACCCTGGGGTGAGCAAGACACAGGATTCTGGGCTTCACAGAATACAGAGGAGATGTGACAGGATGACGTGCCACATGCAGCGACACTAACTAGCATGTAATCCCAACAGGAGGTTCATGAGGACAGTGCCAGCTGGGCTGTGTAAGTGGGTTCCAGGCCAACCTAGGCTTTAGAACAAGATTTTCTCAAAAAAAACAAAGAGGCCAAGTTTGGTGGTGCATGCCTTTAATCCCAGCACTCAAGAAGCTGGAGGCTGTCTGTGATTTCCAGGCCATCCAGGGCTATCTAGTAAAATTACACTGTCTCAAACAGCACAGAACCAGGGGGCAGGAGAGGTGATCCAGTGGTTGATCACATGATAATTTTTGCAGAAAACTTGGTTTCAGCTCCCAGCGCCCACATAATGGCTCACAACCACCTGAAAGTCCAGTTCCAGTGAATCTGATGCCTTCTTCTGATCTTCAAGAGCTCCTGAACATGTTATGCATATACTTATACTCTGGCGCACACACACACACACACACATAAAATAAATGGGGCTGGAGAGATGGCTCAGATGTTATGAGCATTTCCTGATCTTCCAGTGCAGGATTTGATTCCCAGCATCCACATGGTGGCTTGAAGTTCCCTGCTAACTCCAGTTCCAGAGGATTTGGTGCTCTTTCTCTTGTGCAGGTACCACGTGGTGCACAGATATATGTGCAGGCTAAATATCCACATAAGTTAAACTTTTTTTTTGGCCTGTGTGTATGTCTATGCACCAAATATATGACTGGTGCCTAGAGACAAGAAGCAGGTGTTAGATCTCCTGAGACTGGAGTTATAGTTGTGAGCTGCTGTGTGGGTGCTGGGAATCAAACCCAGGTCCTCTAAGATATGCAGCCAGTGCTCTTACTGCTGAGCCATTGTTCCAGCCCCATAATCCCTTTTTTTTTTGTTTTGTTTTTCGAGACAGGGTTTCTCTGTGTAGCTCTGTCTGTCCTCGATCTCACTCTGTAGCCCAGGCTGGCCTCGAACTCACAGAGATCCGCCTCGCTCTGCCTCCCAGTGCTGGGATTAAAGGTGTGTGCCACCACCGCCTGCCATAATTTTTTTTTTTTTTTAATTTAAGTAAAACAAAACAAAACAAAAAATCCCAAAAGGCAAATGCTGTGAGTCTTGGAGGAAGAGTGGCCAACGTAGACCTTTTTCAGGAAGTGACTAGCTGCTGAGGTTAGGAGGCCTCAGCAGGCAGATATGCTGGGGAGGAGCAAGTGCAAAGGCCCTGAGGCAGGAGGAAACAGTCTGTGCTGCCTAGAGAGGGAGGAGAGGGAGGACCTTGAGGGCCAAGGTTGGGAGTCTATATTTTATTCTGAGCAGTAACATGCCACCAAAGGATTTTGAGCCAGAGAGTAATGTAGACTTAGGTCTTTGGAGGTCACATATTTAATGGTATCCTTATGAGAGCAGGAATGGGTCTCCACTGTAGAGGTGGGGTCAGGGGTGGGTTTGGAGTTGGTGCCTTTTGCTCTCGGGAGATGAAAAGTGCTCATGAACTTGAGCTCCAGTCAAGGCCCCAGCTCTGCTGCTCAGGAGCTCTGTGGTCGTGGGCAAGGATCTTACCTTCCGGGCTTTAGTTTCCTCTCTGTGTAAGGGGATGTTAGGGGGTGTGACGAGAGTAGTGATGGGCTGTGATGTGGCTCAACAGTGTGGGCCACATTTTGAGTGCTAGGGATAGTTTATAGTCCTCATTCTGTGATACTGCTGACCAGCTGCTTCATCCTGTCCCTTACCCTTGTCCTCTGCAGATCCTCTGGACTTTCTCCATCTATCTGGAGTCGGTGGCCATCCTGCCACAGCTTTTCATGATCAGCAAGACTGGAGAGGCTGAGACCATCACCACTCACTACCTGTTTGCACTGGGCGTCTACCGCACACTCTATCTCTTCAACTGGATCTGGCGCTACCACTTTGAGGGCTTCTTCGACCTCATAGCCATCGTTGCTGGCCTGGTCCAGACAGTCCTCTACTGCGATTTCTTCTACCTCTATATCACCAAAGGTAACCAGGACGCAAGGCTGGCTGAAAGGGCTGCTCTCTCTAGTCCTGTATGCCCTGGGCCCACGGTCTATCTTTAGCCAAATATCACTTGAGGGATGGGGCTCCTTCCTTGGCTTCTGGGGTTCCAGGCCTACCTTCCCCTATGTAGATCCCAGATTCTGCATCCTCAGGGCTCAGCTTTTGACCCTCAGGCTCTATTTCTACAAGTGCAGATCAGGCAAAGCAGGGACTCTTGACAGTGAGTTCATGCTCACTGTACAAATTGACTGAGTATGGGCTGTGTCCAGGGCTTGGCCATAGTGGAAATGGTAGCTGAGGCCCTCTGCTCCCTTAGCTCCTCCTGAGGAGATGGCGGCACATGAGCAAGAGTGACAACAGGAACACTCAATGGATAGAGGCGGGTGTGTTCTTGGGTGATGAGTTACAAGGGTGGAACCTGCCTTGACCCAGGGCCCATGGGCATCTTGAGGTGATGTTTAAGCAGAAACCTGAAGACCAGAAATCAGTATGTGAAGGAAAGAGGCAATAAGACCAGCCCTGTAATCCCTGCACTGTGGAGGCTAAGGCAGGATTGTGTCCAGTTTGTGGCTAGCCTAGGCATCACAAAAGCACAGAGTCTGGGGCAATCAAGATAAGAGCCTAGGGGTTGGGGATTGGGGATTTAGCTCAGTGGTAGAGTGCTTGCCTAGCAAGCACAAGGCCCTGGGTTCGGTCCTCAGCTCTGGGAAAGAAAAAAAAAAAAAAGCAAGAGCCTAGAGGTCAGGTTGTTCCAGGCCCTAGAATTAAGGCTTGGGCCGGCAGTGGTGGCGCACACCTTTAATCCCAGCACTCGGGAGGCAGAGCCAGGCGGATCTCTGTGAGTTCGAGGCCAGCCTGGGCTACCAAGTGAGTTCCAGGAAAGGCACCAAGCTACACAGAGAAACCCTGTCTTGAAAACCAACCAACCAACCAACCAAACAAACAAACAAACAAACAAGCATTAAGGAAGGTTGGAGGGGTAGTCATGCCTGGTCAACCCTGCTTAGGCCATCTGACCCTGTCTGTAGTGATCTGAAAACAAAGCCTGCTCTTGGCCCCCTCTGCTCAGCCCTTGTGACAAGGTCATGATTCCAGTTCTACCCCCTGGTTGATCTAGACTCAACCTAGTGGTTCAGGATGCAGAGTCCTGGGGGCTTCCTCTCCTTGCACAGTTCACTAGCAGACCTTACTCAGGGTGGGAGGTTGCCCCTCTGTGGGATAGAAGGTAAGGCCCACCTTGTCTCTTTCTCCACAGTCCTAAAGGGGAAGAAGCTGAGCTTACCTGCATAGCCCTGGCCTCACCAGCCTTCCGAGGCAGGGCAGGAGGCGAGGAAGGCTGCAGAAGACCAAGAGCCTTCCCACCCAGAGTTGACTTTTTAAAGAGCTCACCCCTCCCGGCTCCCCACTCCTCCAGCTGGGTTTTGGGGGTCAGTGGAAGACCCCTATCCTGGGGAGCTCAGGACCTGAGAGCTGTTTGTAGCCTTTTGCCTTTTAGAGAAGAAAAACAAAAAAACAAATCTTTCCTTTATTTAGTTTTTGATTCTGATGACTTTTTTCTCTTCTACCCTGGCCCTGATTTTTTATAAACTGTGTTTTGAGTGTTCTCTGGACCAGGGCCAGCCGAGGTCTATTCCCTTGTCTAAGCCACTTGTCTCCCTCCAAGATCCCACCCCAGCCCCATGGTTGCCAAACACTACGTTTGCCAATGCCTGCCTGCCTAACTTGGCTGTGGCCACGATCCTCCCCACAAGTTCCTGGACTGGTGGTAAGAAGGAAGAAAGTTAAGGAGGGTCTTCCTAATTTTTCATATTTTTTCCCCAGAATTTGTTAGCTTTTTCTGTGGGGGTGGGGTAGGAGGGTTGTCCTGTTTTTTGTCAAATTAGGGGATGCTTTGGGCTTATTCGAAGGAAGGGGGCTAGCTGGCCTGGGGGTCACCACACTCTAACACCATGTTTTTGTACAGAATTTGATGGCTGATTCTTTGTTCTCTTGAAATAAACCAAGGAAAACTGTCCCCTGCCCTCTTTGGTTTGTGCTGGGCCCTGGTTTGTTCTGCTTTTGCGTAATGGACCTTCTAGGGATGGTCAGATGTATTGAAGGAGTAGGAAGATGAGAAATGGGTACCCCAGGACTCTCCAGTGCACCATGATGCCTTGAGATTCTGCAGGGAAGAGGTTGGGAGAATCTGATTCTTTGATATAGAAACTGCCTGATGACTCTCCAGACCTTGAAGAGCATTCATGTCTTACACCATGGATGATGGGACAGCCCTCATCCTTCCCTCCATTGGCATTAAATTTTTTTTATTTTTTTTATTTTAAGTATGTGAGGTGTTGCCTGCATGTACTATTTGTGTGTGTGCCTGGTATCTACAGAGGCCAGAAAAGGGCGTCGGATCCCCTGGAACTGAAATTAAAACAGTTGTGAGCTGCCATGTGGGTGCTAGGAATTGAAATCAGGTCCTCTCTAAGAGCAGCCAGTGCTCTTAACTGCTAGGCCACCTCTCCAGCCATCCCCCAACTCTGGCATTTTGATACTGTTTTATAAAAAAGAAAGGAAAAAAAAAGGTTGCCAGCTTTTAAAAACCAGATCTTTATATTACAGTATGAATTTCTGGCCTCTTTAAAAGAAGTCGGTCAATTCAACAGTGGTGGTCCTCATTCTAGATGGCATCAGGTGGCTGATGCTGAATAGATGGGATGCCTACATTTTTCCACTTAGCTAGGATTTGGCTATGGGCTGTTAACATTTATTATTGGGGTAGTATTGTAATGTGTTTATTTATAGAGTTAAAAGGCAAATGAAAGCAGGGTGTGATGGTGCATGCCTTTAATCCCAGTACACAGATGGATTTCTGAGAGTTCAAGGCTAGCCTGGTCCACAAAGTGAGTTCCAGAAAAGTCAGGGCTGTTACACAAAGAAATCTTGTCTCAAAAATAAATAAATAAATAAATAAAAATAAAAATAAAAAGCAAACATTTTCTGGCCTCTTTTGAGATGGGCTCCACACCTGGCCATTTCCGACTTCCATTTTTTGCCTGGTGCTTGTCAGCGGCAAGATCATTTCTTGTTTGTCTGTTACAATGCTGGAGTTCACATTAGGGCCTTGTGTGCATCCCAGGCAAGTGGTCCTCTATTGGGCTCTGCCCCCAGCCAGCATCTGGATTTTGATCCTTGGTGCAGTCAAACTTCCTATTTGTCCTTTGAGGACCTCCCAGTTCTTAGTTGTGTCCAATTCCAGTCTTTGGACGAGCTTCGGGGACTGGGCTAGCTTTTTCAGAGGACTTGCTATGTCCTGATGTCACATGGATGCTCTCACTTGGCCCCTGCCCCCTAAGGAAGAAACACTTCATAACTGAGAAAACTGAGGCCGAGGAGGGTAAGTGACAAAGTCGGGCTTGTTCCTGACTCCAGCAGCAAAGCCCTCATGTTCTGTGTGGTGTTTTAGTGGGCCTCTGTTTAGAAGAGTCTGGCCCAGAAGCCCGACAGAATACAAGGGCAGGGTGTGGGCAGGTCTGACTGCTTCTTCCTGAGATGGCTCATTGTACATGGGTTGAGAACCAATCCATCCAACAGATAAGTTACATGACACATGGAAGATCTTCCAGCTCATAGCAGCAGAGAAGGCTAAGGGCTGTTTCCAGGCCAGAGTGCTTCCTGTCACTGCTGCTTTCTGCCTCTCCATAGGAACCAGGCTGTGTGATTTCTGTGCCTGACACATAGGACGTCCCCCAAAGGACATACTGGAGTCTAAATTTGACCTCATAATTTGTATCTTTGTTCAGTTTGTAAATGAATGCTCTGTAGGTCATGCCAGCCCTTGTATAGATATTTGTGTGTGTGAGTGAGTGAGTGTGTGTGTGTGTGTGTGTGTGTGTGTGTGTGAGAGAGAGAGAGAGAGAGAGAGACAGAGAGAGACAGAGAGAGACAGAGACATGTATCCTAGGCTGGCCTCAAATCCCTAAGTATTGAAGTTGACCTTGAACTTGTGATCCTCCTGCCTCCCCTCCTGAGAGATGGGATTATAGATGTGCACATCATATCTGGTTTATGGATGCTACAGATTAAACAAACCAGGGATTTGTGCTCTCTGAGCAAGTACTCTACCAGCTCTAGCTCCCTACTTAAAATAAAAAAAAAAGTCTGTTATCCACTAATTTCACATACAAAAACAAACCAAAAAACCAAAATAACAACAGAAAAGATGTTTCCTTGTTCTAGAGAAACTACCACAGGATCAAGAGTGGCACCGCGGGTGGGTGGCACTTGTCTACCCAGCACATGCCATGGCAGAGTCGGAGGGAGCCATGGTGTGAGGAAGGGTGCACAGTAAGGTGAATGTGAACTGCTACGATGGTGACTTTCGGTGCTGGGAATGGTGGCACCTCCTATCGTATGGGGAATCCTAAGTTCCAGGCCAGTTTGGGCTTCACAGTGAAACTATTTTTACAAAGAAAAAAAAAAGCTGAATTTCCACATCGACTATACGTAGAAACAGCAACACATTGGCTATATGAAGTTAAATGAAATATTAAAATTGACTTTTTTCATTTCTCAATATAGCCTTGAGCAAGTCTCTACACCCTCAGGCCCATGGCTGGGTGAAGGTTGTCACTCTGGCACAAGTGCCACCTGCCTGGCCCTCCTAACAGGTCCGTAGCTGGTGACCCTGGAGGTATAGAGCAGAGACACTTGCCTCTTTCCCAGGCTAGAGTTGATGCATTTGAAGACATAGGTCTGACCCTCATCATGACTCAGTGCCCTGACTGACTCCATGCACACATGCTCTGTTGAGTACCGAGCTCGGGCTGCTGGGTCAATGCTGCACTCTTTCTCACTGAAGCTCTGAAGGGAAGGTCTTTTCTCTCTCAGCCTCAGCTGTAGTAGGAGGCCCTTGTGCCTCCTCTTCAAGGCTAGTGTGGGCTTAGGGTACAAGTGACATGGCAGGGCTTCCTGCCTGTCAATACTTCCAACCTGCTGTCAGCAAGGTGATTGGCACTTGGGGGTAGCACAGAAATGTAGCCTTTTTCAGGGGTCTCCCTCCTCCCCCTGCCATTCAAGGGATGAGAGGAACAGACAGAGGACAGGGTTATTCAGAAACCCCTCAGAGGGAGAAGAGCTCTTTACTGATGTGGGTAAGGCTGTTCAGCTGTCTGGCATCATAGCCAGGCGAGGGCCCTTTGCGGCAGTCAGGTAGGGGGACAGGGCTGAGCTGGTGTAACTCACACTGTTGGGGCCTGTGGTGGGAGGGTTGACAGGGCTAATGGTGGATGATGGGGAGAGGGTGTTCAGCACCACACCACCCTCATCCAGGGAGCGCTTGTAGGGGACTGGAGCCTCATCTCGGAGGTCCTGGAAGGCCAGGTAGGCCTGGAATATCTGTGGGCAGGAAAGGGCAGGATTTAAGTCAGCTGGGATGGAACAGGGAAACCCAGGGACTGGCCTGGGGGATCTGCTCATTGCCCAACAGTGCCCAGGACTGGGGATGCCAGAAGAAGGTAGACTTTGAGGATGACAGAGACCTGGTCCCCAAATGTACAGTCCTCCCAACCCACCCGGGAGGGTGCCAGGGCTTGTCCTCACCCAGACAGGGACGGAGAAGAAAGCAAAGGCAATCGCTGCCTTGGCGCTGCTGTTCCCCAAGAGGAAATGCTTGGACTTGGAGTGTTGCCACTGGCTGGCCAGGAAGCAGAAGGCCACAAACCAGACACCTGCCCAGAGGACTGGAGGGGCAAGGGAAGAAGAGAGGTGGGGGGCATGCTGGGGCACAGGCAAGGGGTGCTAATCCAAATCCCTCAAGTGTCCCCAAGAGTCAACTTCTAACAGAGCTGGAGCTACATTCCTTCAGCTTCGTCAGAATCTCACAGGACTCAGCTCCCTTTGGCCAGCCACATCTCGTGTGCACAGGGGCTATGAGGGAAGGGGTCCTTCCTAGAGGACGGCACCTTCTCACTGCAGAGGTTCTCTGACAGAAGCAGTCTCTGGCCCTGAGGTGCTGGGATTAGCTCCTGGGGAGGGGAAGAGAGGTAGTGTGAGGAGGGTCTGAGGGGCTGAGTGCTTTCTGTGTGCCGAGCTCTACAGATACTGTGGTATGATTATGGAGGCTGTGCCGTGCTTTGAAGCACAGGGCTTGCCATTCACTGGGCAGCAGTGGATCAATCACAGGACCTCCTCATCCTTGGTTTCTCTTGTAAAATGAGCAGATGAGCAGGACTTACCCCCAGGGTTGCTCTTAGAACTGGAGGAGACAGGGCTCACACCTTGATGGTGTGCCTAACCCTAGAAAGTGCTCAGCAGGTGTCCACACGACTGTAGGCACCCCTTAACTCATTTCACACCCAGAAACCCCTGCAAGGCAGTCTTCATTCTAGCTTTCAATGAGGGTCCATGTGGCTCAGTGCTCTGAATCAAATTCCTGCCACAGTGTGGGCTCTTCAGGCTGTGTTTAGTGGTCCAGGAAGTGGAATTTGAGGGAAAGCAGCTTGGGCTAGAGGCAGTGAGAGGTCAGGGGGGAGGGACTAGGACATGCTTCTGGGGAACCATGGGGCCAGACCCTCACAGTGGAGGGACCAGCAGGCACAGGTCTGGTGGGGTGGGCCCAGGACTATGACCCTAGGCACTAGGGAGCCTGGGAGGGATAGCTCTGCATGGTGGCAAGGGACTCACCAGCCAGGATGAAGTCCAAGAGCTGGAAGGCTGTCTTAAAGCGGCTGCCTGTGACGCGGCTCTCACGCGCGTCTAAGGCAAGGAAGACCAAGCAGCTGAGGAAGGACAGAAAGCCAGCTTCTACTGCGAAGCTACACGCCACATGGTTGCTGTTGAGGACGCAGCGGAGCTGAGGATTCTCTGTCCTGTTCTGGTAACCATCAGTTAGTAGAGAGGAAAAGATGACCAGGGAAAAGACCTGTGAATCACAACAGACAGGGTGGAACCCAGTGCCTCCTCCAAGAGGCCTTCCCCTTGGGTGGACACCTTGGGTACTGGGCATTCTGCACCTGCCATTCCCGATACAGCCTCGGAGCCCTGTCTCTGCCCTTCATCTCCTTTCCTCCATCCAGGCTCTGGCCTCACCCTTTCCCTCCCCTCATGCCAGTGCCCCCTCTGCTCTCCTGCCCCAGTCCCTCAAGGCTCCCCAGTGCCCCTGGACAGTCCTAGTGCATCGCTTCGGCCTCCAACACACTCTTGCCTCAGCTAACTTCATCTCTGTCACTCATCCTTGGCTGTCCCATCCTCTCTTGCCACCACCCTTGTTCAGGGCAGACCGAATAAGAAGTGTCCTCCTCTCCCAGCTTCTGTCTCCCTGCCCCCTCTCACCCAGTGCTGAGGGCTGACACCAGGGCCTTTTCATGCTGGTCAAGCATTCGACCACTGAGCTCTGTGTTCAGCCCCAGTTAATTTATTATTATCATTACTATTTTGGTGTTTTGAGACAGGGTTTCTGTGTGGAGCCCTGGCTGTCCTAGAACTCGCTGGCCTCGAACTCAAGAGATATGCCTGCCTCTGACTCCCGAGTGCTGGGGTTAAAGGCATGTGCAAAAACTGACCAGCTCATTTTTTACTTTTTAAATTTATTCATTTAATGTGTATGGGTATTTTGTCTGTCTATGTCTGGGAACTACATGCATGCAGTGCCCATTGTGGAACTGGAGTTATAGTTTGTAAGTCACCCTATGTGTGTTGAGAATTGAACCTGGGACTTTTGGAAGAGCAGCTGAGTACTCACAACAGCTGAGCCATTTTTTTTCCTAGCCCAATTCATTTTTAAAAGATTTTAAATTATGCATGTTTGACCATGTATGTGTGCCTGCTTGCCTGTGGAAGCGAGAAGAAGGTACTGGATCGCCTGGAGCTGGAGTTATAGGTGGTTGTGAGCTAAGTGCTGGGAACCAAACTCAGGTTCTCTGCACAAGTGGCAAGCACTCTCAGCTGCCAAGCCATCTTCCAGCTCCCTCCTCCCCAATTCAGTTTTTGAAATACACTTGTGAAATAATCAAAACGTGCAAAGGCATAACAAACGTGCAGTACTGATTACAGGATTAATGGCAACCTTTTGACTTCAGGGCTTTTTTCTTTGAGACAGGATTTCACAAGCAGCTCTGGCTGGCCTTGAGCTCATAGCCATCTTCCTGCCTCAGCCTCCCAAGTGCTGGGACTAGAGGTGTGGGACGCTACATCTAGATTTTGTTTTGAAATTCTTAAAAGAGCAACACAGCGCTGCCTTGGTAGCTGCCCCCACACCTGTGCACCTGCCTTCTGTGATGTTATGTTATAACCACACCATGACAGAGGCACTTTTCTGATTTAAAAAAAAAAAAAATCTAAGGCACAGAGAACAAGGAACCGGATGAATTTTTTTCAACTAGTGAGCAGCAGAGTCTCGACTTGGACCCCAACCATATAGTTCTTTATCTTTCTTACTTAGCCTACCTCATGTTGGATCCAGCCTTGAGGGCAGAGGTTCCTATTAGCGCAAATCTGTGAAAGACTGAAGCCTCATCACACTGTAGTGTGGCAAGCCCTGTGTTAGGCATAGAAGGAGCCCATGTGTGTCTTCTGAGTAGAAAGTGAGGTTGGTTCAGGGGTCTTTCTTCATGGAATGTTAAAGGATGAGAAGCATGAGTACTGGGACCATTGCTTGGAGGGCTGTGAGCAGGGCAGGGCAGAGCAGAGCAGGGTAGGATCAGCCTTTGGGTGATGGAGAGTTGGCTGAAGGGGTAAGTCTACATGCTAGGGAGTCAAGGCAGAGCAGAGTGGACAAGAGCTGAAGTTTGGGTGGAAACCAAAGTTCTGGGGCTGAATTTAGGAAGTAATAAGTTCAGATCTGGATCTTAAAGGAGTTTTGCAGGGCATGGTAGTGCATGCCTATAATCTGGTGCCTCTCAAGCTTTGTAATGCTGGGACCCTCTAATACAAACTCCTCATGTTGGGGTGACCCCAAACCATAAAATTATTTTTGTTGCTATTTCTTTTTTTTTTCCCCCAAGACAGGGTTTCTCTGTAGCTTTGGAGGCTGTCCTGGAACTTGCTTTGTAGCCCAGGCTGGCCTTGAACTCAGAGATCCACCTGCCTCTGCCTCCCGAGTGCTGGGATTACAGGCGTGAGCCACCACCGCCTGGCTTTTTGTTGCTATTTCATAACTATAATTTTACTACTGTTATCAATTATAATGTAAATATCTGATATGTAGGATATCTATGTAGGCAAAAACCTCAAAGACCTCAACATCAGACCTGAGTTGTGAAAGATAAAATTCTCATTTGAACTTCTTTTTTAATTCTAAGATTTACTTTATGTATATGAGTGCTTTGCCTGCATGCATGCATGTGCACCACTTGGGGTCAGAAGGGGGCATTAGATCCCCTGGAACTGAAGTTAAGGATGGTTGTGAGCCATTATTTGGGTGCTCAGAGTTGAACTTGGGTCCTCTGGAAGAACAAGAGCCATCTCTCTGGCCCCTCATTAGAATTTCTTTGAGCATGGAAGGGTTCTAAGATTGCCAGGACCAGATCCAGGGACTGGAGAAGTTCTCTGGGGTCATGTGGCCAATGATCTGGATAAAGGGTAAGGGTGAGAGAGAGGTTCACAGAGCAGGTTGGTAGGAAGAACATAGCTGGGGAATGTAAACTGGACCTGTAGTTGATGGGATGTAACTGTAAGCAATGGGAAGCTGTGCAGAAGGAAAAATGAAAACTTTGATAAGAGCTGACCTCCCAGGGAAGGCTCTGTAGGGTGTGTGTATGTATGTTTGCACCAGTGCAGGTAGGGCCTCAATAAATGCATGTGAGAGTAACTCGTTTTACGTCCTTCAGTTGGGGGTATGAGGTAAAAGGCCAACCCTAAATTACCTGCCTTTGTCCTGTCTTCTCTCCTCTTTCTTTTGGCTATTATATAAAATAACTAGTTTCTCTTCTTGCCAAGCACTTTATAGTCAAGTTCTTGAAGGAAGGCTGTAAGATGGTCTGGGACAGTGGTTCTCAACATTTCCTACATATCAGATATTTACATTACAAGAGTTATAACAGTAGCAAATTACAGTTATGAAGTAACAATGAAATAATTTCATGGTTGGGGTCACCGCAACATGAGGAACTGTATTAAAGAGTCCCAGCATGAGGAAGGTTGAGAACCACTAGTCTGAGAGCTAAGGATTCAGTCTTGAGGAAGTACCTTACACTGCTCACAGCAGGCTGAGGCAGGGAAAGAACAGCCACCACCCTGGAACTGTGTACCACCCCACATTATTCATTCACTTCTGTTTTCCAAGGTAATAAATATGCCACATTATGACACAGTAGGAGCCACTGCAAAGCTGTGTGGATTTGAGCAAGTCATTCAGACCTAGAAACCTCAGTTTCCCAGTGCGTTTATGCTGTGGAGAAGGGAGTGGGGCTCAGGCCTAGTAAGTGCTCAGGACAGTGGTGGTCCTCAGGACTCACCTAATGTTAGCTGTCTAGGGTGGGGTTTGAGTCCAGCCCTGACTTCCAGTCACCTGGGGCTGTTTGTCCATGGTGGAGCCTAGGGCACTGGAAATATGGGGAAGGGCATTACTAGATGGGGATCCTATTTCCTTGAAGCCTGTGTCCAGCCTCTTTCTGCACCTTCCCTGGCTTGTCTCCAGGAAGGGAACAAAGATTCATGAGTTAAGACACCAGCTGGCAAGATGCATGGAGGACATGAACACCAGATGCTCAGAGACTCCCGCTGAGGAACCAGACCAGGGGAGGAAGAGGAAGGAGAGGAGGATGGTAGCATAGGCAAAGTCCCTGACCACAAGGGCTGGCAGGGCTGGCAGCTTTGCCCCTGCTTGCACCTGACCATATCAGCTGGGCTCCCAGATCCCTCAGTGCTTGCTTCCCCTTTCCAGGCATTGGAGACAGTGAGTGGATCTGAGTTTGACTCCTTCCTCTGATGAGAAATCACTCCACCTCTGTCTGGGAGTCTCAGTTTCCCCTTGGATTATCATGTTAGTAGGTCCTTGTCATAGGTTGTGGTGAGGAGAAAAGGCACCAGGGAGTAGTATGTGACAGTCATAATTCCTCTCTTCTCACAAGGAAGGACAGCATGCACCAACCCCTGTCATCCCAGGTTCCTCCAACCCTCTCCTCCCTCACAGTTGAGTTATTCCAGTGACAATACTTGCTATTTAAGGAGAGCTCAGCATTTGCCAGCCCCCTGCTAGTCAGCATGTATGCATTGCCTTGTCTCATCTTCACAGCAATCCTGCCCAGGAGCAGAGTATTGGGACCCATTAGTTACAGATAAGGGCAGGGGTTCCAAGAAGATGCTTTAGGCTACATATCGGCTGACCATGTAAGCTACTGAGCCAAAGGGGCATTTCTGGGAAGGAAAGGTGTTGCTGCTGCTGTTGCTGCTGCTGCTGGTTATGCCTAGGGCAGCCCAGCTAACAGGGTAGTGTGTCCCTCTGATGGACACGTAGGCTAGGAAGGATTCAAAGCCAGGCCTTTTTGGACTGTTCCAGAGGACAGAGAGAAGGTACTCTGGATTGGGAACCTGGGGGAGACTTTGGAGTTTAATCCCTGGAGAAGGACAAGAATGCCAGCTTCCCAGAGATGCTGAGGAACCAGGCCAGAGGGTTGGTTTCTGTTCCCATGACCCTAATCAGAGCTCATAACTGGGCTTCAGTTACCAGTTCTGTCCAGGGAAAACAACAGAAGTAGTACAGGCTGGCTGAGCATGGTGGCTTATACCTATAATCCAGCTCGACTCAGTGAGGCTGAAACAGGAGGTTCATTGTGAGTTCAAGGCCAGCCTGGGCTAGGCTACAGAATTAAGACCCTGTCTCAAACAACAAAAACAAACAAAATGACCCCCCAAACGTAAAACAGGGTGTGTAGGGGCATGAGCTCGAGAGATGGTTCAGTGGATAAGAGAGCATACTGTGTGTGATGATTTGAATGGGAATGGCCCCCAGAGGCTCATATGTTTGATTTTGTTTGTTTTGTTTTGAGACAGGGTCTCTCTATGTAGTTTTGGCTGTCTTGGAGCATGCTATGTAAACCAGGCTGGCTTTGAACTAACAGAGCTCCTCCTGCCTCTACCTCCTGAGTGCTGGGATTAATGAGGTATGCCACCGTGCCTTGGCCAGGCTCATATATTTGAATGCTTGGTCCCTAGTTGGTGGAACTGTTTGGGAAGGATTAGGAGGTGTGTCACTAGGGGTGGACTTTGAGGTTTCAAAAGCCCATGTCATTCCAGTTTGTTCTCTTTCTGCCTCTAGCTTGCAGATAAGAAGTAAGCTCTCAGCCACTGCTCCAGCACCATGCTTGCATGCCTGCTTGTTGCCATGCTCCTGCCATGTTGGTCATGGACTCACCCTCTGAAACTCTAAGCAAGCTCCCAATTAAATGCTTTCTTTCATGAGTTGCCTTGGTTATGGTGTCTCTTCACAACAAAAGATCAGTAACTAAGATGCTTGCAGAGGATCCCAGGGTTCAGTTCTCAGAAGCCACAAAAGGTGGCCCACAACCAGCTCTAACTGCAGTTCCACATGATCTGACACCCTCTAGCCTCACCAGTGCCTACATGCATGTGGTGCGTGTAAACTCATGAAGGCACATACATTCACATAATTTAAAACATGTTTTAAAAAGAAAAGGAGCGGGCCGGGTGGTGGTGGTGGCGCACGCCTTTAATTCCAGCACTCGGGAGGCAGAGGCAGGCGGATCTCTCTGAGTTCGAGGCCAGCCTGGGCTCCCAAGTGAGTCCCAGGAAAGGCGCAAAGCTGCACAGAGAAACCCTATCTCAAAGAAAAAAGAAAGAAAGAGAGAAAGAAAGAAAGAAAGAAAGAAAGAAAGAAAGAAAGAAGGAAAACTCTGGAGGGGTTGGGGATTTAGCTCAGTGGTAGAGCACTTGCCTAGCAAGCGCAAGGCCCTGGGTTTGGTCCTCAGCTCTGGAAAAACAAAAAAAGAAAAAAGAGAGAAGGAGCCAGGCGGTGGTGGTGTACATCTTTAATCCCAGCACTTAGGAGGCAGAGGCAGGTGGATCTCTGAGTTCGAGGCCAGCCTGGGCTACAGAGTGAGTTCCAGGAGAAGCTCCAAAACTACAGAAAAACCCTGTGTCAAAAAACCAAAAAAGAAAGAGAGAGAGAGAGAGAGAGAGAGAGAGAGAGAGGAGGAGGAGGAGGAGGAGGAGGAGGAGGAGGAGGAGGAGGAGGAGGAAGTGCAGGTTAAGCCCATAGGCATAGATAGATGACTCTTGGACTGATGTTCAGAGAAAGGCAGTGATTGGTTCGATGTCAAGGTTATGCAGCATGAGTGGGCTGAATGAGGATTTTGCTCCCAGTGTCCAGAATCTTTGGGAATATAGTAGTGATTTTTTAATTTTTTTATTTTTTTGGTTTTTTGAGACAGGGTTTCTCTGTGTAGCTTTGAGCCTTTCCTGGAACTCACTTAGTAGCCCAGGATGGCCTCGAACTCACAGAGATCTGCCTGCTTCTGCCTCCTGAGTGCTGGGATTAAAGGCATGTGCCACCACCGCCCGGCTACCTTTTTCTTTTTTAAATAGTCCTAATCCCCACCAAAGAAATGGAAAATGAATAGGTCCTGGCATCTCATAGAATGCAGTGGCACTGCCCCTTTCTGTGTTAACCTTAATGGATGCTGGTTAGTGGAACTTTCTGGCATGTGAAAATGTCCTGAATATATGCTGTCCAATGGGAAAGCCACAAGGCACTGTGGCAGCTAAGCATCTGAAATATGGCCACACTGAATGGAGAGTACCCGTCTGAATTCAATTAGCTGGAATTGGAGCAGCTCATGCGGCTTGGCTACCCCACTGGACAAGCAGTCTTCAAACACTCTGATTCCATTCATCAAAATTATGGGGGTTTTTTGGAGGGGGTATTTTTCTTCTCTTTTGAAGGTTCTTTTTCACTTTTTTCTTTTTCTTATACTGTAACCAAAGCTGGCCTCAAACCCATGACAGTCCTCCCAAAGTCTCTCATGGGATTTGTAAATTAGGCCCAGATTGTTGGGCTCTTTCTTGTGATGAGTTGACCGGCGTTGAACATGACTAAGGCATGACCAGGAACCCAGTAAAAGGTGGCTTCAGCCTTTGGCTCCCGTTTGCTTGTTCCCCTGTCTGAGTACATCTGACCCCTCCCTCTGTTCCCGGATCTGAGAACTGATCTCTCCTGTGTCCTGACCCCCAGGGTCTCACCCCTCCGCAGATCCTCGAGATGCTCTTTGGTCTCCTCAAAAAGCGCACTGTCTCACTGTCTGCCAGGTCCTGCAGGCTTTCAGGAAGATGCATGGTGGCTGCTCTTCTTTGGGTGTCCTGGGAGGTAGGGGCACGGGTGTTGGGTGCTTTCTCGGTACCACTGCCTGTGTGCTTCAAGCCCACCCCAGAGCTCAACAGCTGCAAGACAACACAAACAGGAATGTCAGAGTCGGGGCCCTGGGAGGGGGGAAGCACTGGCCCAGGCTTGGGTGGGGTGGAAGCTGTCAGGGCTTTTAGGAGTCAGCATCTGGTGTGAAGGGAGGCCTGGGTGTCCAGAGGTGGGAGCCAGTATGAGACTGAAGGTCCCCTGAACTGGAGCACAGGATGAGGTTACTACTGAGGATTCCCAAGGTTGGATGGACCGAGGGACTGTTAGGAGCCCTAGGAACAGAGGGGAATAGGGTGAAGGGGCTGCTTCAGTTTTCAGCAGTCAGGAATATGGGGTGAGAAACTGCTGGGTGGTCCCGGGTGCTGGGGATGAGGAATGATAGGGGATGGGGCAGGTAGGTTCTGGGAATGGTAACACAGCTTAAGAGGCTGTGCTTCAGGTCCTACAAGTTGGACGTGTAGGGTGATGGACTATTGAAGGCCTCAGGAGCTGATAAGGAGCCAGAGGGTTCTGAGGGCCCTGGGTGCTGGGAATAGAGGATGAGGGTGAAGAGGGGTGACAGGCCTACTGGGTCCTAGATGGCTGGGGACCCAGGACAAGGGACGCTAGGGGGGAGGGCTGCTGGCCACAGTCCCCGAGGAGGCCATGCAGAGTCCACGCATATTGAGTTGTTCCCTGGCTTAGGCTTGCTCTGTCTCAGGAAGACACACGGTCTCACACTGAGGTCTGCTCTGTGAAGTCTTGGAAACCAGCTGCCACTCAAGAGGAGAGCCATGGCAACCTTCTCAGCCCAGGGGCCTCCCCTCCGGGGACGTCGGGAGGAGTGCTGAGACCCCGGGGGGACGCTGTCTGCCGAGGACCACCTATTCTCCGAGGGCCGAGGCCAGCGTTCGCCTCCGGGAGGGGGAGCCTTCCGTTGGCCTGCCCTCCTCGCCTGCGCCGGGTCGCCACCGCCAGCTTCCTTTTGGGGCCTCTTTTTCCCGCCTTTTCCGTTCTCTACAGGCGATTGGCTGCATCTAGGTCCCGCCCCTTTCTTTCCCACCTATCCGAGCTTGACTAGAGGAAGGGCGTGGCCTCGACGGACGTTGGGCGGGTCGCCGTTGGCCGGCGCGCGCCCGAGGGCCCGACCCCGCCCTCAGCCTCCGGACTTGGCCTTTGAAATAGCGGACCCGGTGCGCTTCTTCGGCGCGTGCGCACCACCTAAACAAAGACCGGCGGTGAAGCATGCGCAGTCGAGATAAAGACCCCGGGCTTTGCGCGTGCGTCTTAGTGCTGGCTGAAGCCTATCCTCTGGGCCCAGAACCTCTTCCTGCACATGCGCAGAAGGCTCAATGACAGTCGCGTGTCGGCTAAGGTGAGGGGAGGGTGGGGGCATTGCATGGCCCAGGGAAGACGCCCCACACCCGCTATTAACTTTTCCTAGTTTCTCAACACTCCTGAGATCCACCTCGCTGTCAAAACTCTCCAGAGACCACCTGTACCGCAACAGGGTCCCCGGGCCTGCAAAACGCTCCAAACTACGACCTCTGACCTTAGTCTGGAACCCACCTAAATGTGCAGTGTAGAAGGGAACGGGCAAAAAAAAAAGATTAGCTAGGGACTGTGCCCTGAGGGGCGGGGTGTGTGGAGGTACTACCTCCAATTGGCCTTTGACACCCCCTCATTTGCTTATGTTTAGGCTCTGGGAAAGGGGGCTGGCCATGTTGCCCGTGACCTGGTGGGGGTCCAAGGTCCGAGTGTGGTCCCTGGTGCCTGCTCTCCTCGGGACTCCCCGGGCTCTGTCGTCCCTGGCGAACAGGATGGGGGTGTACCGAAAGATGTGGAACCCCACGGAGCCCCGTGACTGGTCCCAGCAGTACCGTGAGCGCTTCATTCCATTCTCCAAGGAGCAGCTGCTCCGCCTCCTGATACAGGTACTGCCCACCAGTGGTCTAAGAGTCTGGGGACTACAATTTCCAGACGCCCTTGCGACTGCACCACTAAACCTGCTATTGAGGACTGCTCTGGCGCCTCCTGAGAGGAGTAGTTCCTGGTCCCTTAGCATTCCTAGTGGTTGCCACAAGAGTTGGAACGCAGGGGCAAGCACTCCAAGATAGATGCCTAAGGAACTCCGGACCCGGGCTTCTTCCGGGGCCCTGAACAGGCACTCTGGGACACGAGTTTCCCCCCTTGAAATAGATAGAACTATCATCCTCATCGTTACTTCTACTACGTAATAAAACTGTGCCTACAAAGCCGTAATCATAATTATTACACTTCGAGTTCTTACCCTGTGGCACTGTGCTACATGTTTGTCATGTGTAGAACCATCAGAACAACCCAGTAAGAAAGAGCTCACCGCCATCCCATTTTACAGGTGAGGAAAAAGCAGAGTGACCCATCCCAGGCCACAGGTAGTGACTCATGCTTGCTTGACTCTAAGAGTGAATGCTTTACCTCATCGTTGATCTGTTCCAGAGTTTGAGCTCTCAGCCCACCATCACTGCCAGACCTTTCATTGTTGAAGATGATCATTCATTAGTATAACACTTGTTTATTGAACACCTGCTGTGTATGCCAAGTCCTGTGCTAGACTTTATATACACATGTGCATATATGATCTCATTAAAATTTCCCCTACCTGGGCTGGGAATATGGCTTGGCAGTTAGGAGAAGGTGCTACTCTTGCAGAAGTTCTGTTTCTAGCACCATGTGGTAGTTGACAACCGTCCATAGTTCCAGGGATCCAGTGCCTTCTTCTGACCACTGCTGGCAGCAGGCACACATGTGGTGTATCTATCTTCAAAACACACGTACACAATAAATAAATAAGTTCTCCGTAGCCATCTGCTCATGAGGAAACCAAAGCTCAGGTAGGCTTGGATGTTTGTCCCGATAATATACATATGGTACTCTGGAGCCAGATGGACCTATTGTGACCCTCAGCCAATGGCTTCACTGAGCCTCAGCTCCCCACTTTGGAAAACTGGAGTTCTAACTTCATCAACGCTATCCCTTCTCTGGGTGATGATGTTCTGCCGGGAAAGAGCAGCTGCCACATGGCACACATGCTATGAATGTGCAAAGTTAGTGGCACAGCAGGTGCCCAGCCTCTGGCTCTTGAAGCCTCCTGCTTTTTCCCTGTGCTATGCTGGATCTGTACAATTGCCCAAATCAGTTTTTAAATAAAAGATGTAAAAGCCCAGAATTCCCATTCTGTATGTGGGTTGCCATGAAAGGGTTTCTCTGAAAGAAGAGGAAAGGGGCTTAACTAGGTTTTCTTTCTGGGTGCCAGGAGTTCCACTCCAGCCCAGCAGAGAGAACAGCTTTGGAGGCATTCTCAGCTCACGTGGACTTCTGTACCCTGTTTCACTACCATCAGCTCCTGGCCAGGCTGCAGGTGAGGATGGCCGTCCAGTCTTGTCATGCATGCTTGCTCTTCATCTAGTACATAGTGACTGACACATGCTTGGAGCCTGGCTCTCCTTTAAGTTCTGAGGACAGACCAGGACAGATGTAGCTGTAGCCTCATGGAACTGGCATTTCCGATGGGGAGCCAGGAAGTAAAATGAATGTAAAATATGATGTCTGGTTGTGGGATCTGCAGGAAGAAGGAACTTAGGTCTGTCTTTCCTCTCTCTCTCTCTCTCTCTCTCTCTCTCTCTCTCTCTCTCTCTCTCTCAAAATGAGACACTGTCTTACTATGTAGACCTGGCTGGCCAGAATCTATGTAGACCAGGATGTCCTTGAACTCAGAGAGACCTACCCTCTTCTGCTTCCTCTGTGCTGACGTTAGAGGTGTGTGCCAGTATGCCTGGAGGAAGTTAGCTATTTGAGCAGCTTGTTGGACTGTAGAGAATGATTGGAAGACTTGGTCTGTAGTGAAGGGTAAGCTTTGGAGGGATATGTGGTACCGAGACCAAGAGAAGTAGTGTTTCAGACCAGGCTATGGTAACAAAAATACTGTCAGTTGGGTCTTTTACACACTAGTGTTTATCCTCAGGGACATCAGGCTCTAAAAAAGCTCCAAGTGTCCAGGATCTGGGGTCTAATGTGGTTGCTTCCTCATTGACACCTGAGGCTCTCAGCCTTGTCCTCACACGTGGGAGGGTTGAGTAAGAGCTCTGTGGTCTCTTAGAAGGATTTTGATCTCCATGAGGGCTCTAGCTTCACCATTGCAAGCTGTTAATGCCATGTCTTGGCATAGAGGCTGACCTTTTTCCTCTAGCTCTTTCGTAGATGATACAGAGCTGAGTAGTTTAGGCACAGCCATAGGTTACCGTGACAGCAAAGGTCACTTGAAGTAGTTAAGGCTGCAGATCAACCAGATGCTCACCATGAAGGCTATCCCTAGGTTAGGGTACCTTCCCACCAGCTGGTGAGGGGTTGGGACCCCACAGACTGCTGAGTTGCCTCCACACACCAGCCTCTAGCTATCCTCTTTGCCTTGAACAACAACAACAACAACCCTCCAAAGACCAGGTGTACTGTGTCCTGCAGCAGCCTGCTCTGCTGCTGCCAGCTCCATTTGTGCAGACAAAAAGCCAGGCTCAGAGAGAACCTGGGACTGTTCAAGGTCATAGGGGTAACAAGTCCAGGCTCAGTCCCAGGCCTCCTCACCTGCCGCTGTGTTCCGTCATTGGGGCACATGTGGCTTCTAAAGGTAGAGTTTTTGTTCAAAATTTTTTGCTATGTAAAATTTACTCTCCTTTCTCCCTTTCTTTGATATGGGGTCTCACTATGTAGCCCTGGCTGGCCTTGAACTCATAGAGCTCTGCCTGCCTGCCTGCCTGCCTGCCTCTGTCTTTGACTCCTGAGTGCTGTCATTAAATGCATGTACCACTGTGCCTGGCCCTGCTATGTAAGTTTTTAAATAATTGAGCTGCAGAATAGAAGATGAGTATACCCCTATTGATGGGGCAGATTTCCTGGTCAGGTGCTAGGAGGTAGAGGTAAGTTAGACTGGTGCTGTGCACACTCCCCCACCCTCTGAAACAAAAAAGTAAGGGAATAGGGACCATGGTCAGCTTGAGCAGGCTCCCTCTGGTGGCCTCTTAGTAAACAGTGGGGTAAAGGCATACTGAAGTCCTGCGACCACAGCCCCAATCACTGGTCTTGTGCCCCAGCCTGTTGGACAGTCCCCAGAACATGGGAGGTGGAGGTTGTGAGGGGGACCTTGCAGGTGGAGACACTGCTGGCCTCAGGTTCTGTGTCACAGCTGTGTGCCCAGATCAGGTTCAGACGTAGTTAGATCCTGGGTCTCCTCTGAACATAGTGTGTTCAGGACTGCTTTATGCTGGGACATGAGCCAATGAGAACAGTCCAGGACAGTCCAGGCTGTGGTAGGGAAGGTGGTGAGTGGGCAGGCAGCATTTGGACCCTGCTGAGGATAGCCTGAAACTGCATGATGTCAGCTCTGGGTTGTGCAAGCCAGGTAGGAGGCCCCAGGACATGGTACCACCAGACAGCCATTGCCCTTTATTCTCTAGCAATGTGAAGCTTCACTGAGCCTTGCTGTCAGGCCTGTAGCTGCCCTCTGGGGGCTGAGTGTGAATTAGAGCCACTTGTGAGTGGAGAGCGACTGTGGTCTGTGTAGCTTGTGAAGCTGGCTGTGACTGCAGGGAGGTCAGTATGCAGATTCTGAAATGGTGCCTCCTGCAGCTTTGCAAGACCCACTGTTGCAGCAACTGACCTCATGTGGTTTTTAAGTTTAAACTTGCAGGGACCAAGTCTGGTAGTGCACTCCTATAACCCCACTGTTGGGAGGTTGAGGATCACAGGTTCAAGATCAGCCTTGGCTACATAAACCTGTTTTAGAAAACCAAGCAGGACCAATGGCCCATTTTATAAGGGTGCTGGCCACTGAGCCTGGTAACTTGAATTTGATCCCTGGAACCCACATGGTGGAAAAAGTGAACTAACTCCTTCAAGTTATCCTCTGACTTTCTCACATATGTCATGGTACACACACACACACACACACACACACACACACACACACACACACTCACTCATAATACTCTTTTTTTTTTTTTTTTTTCTCGAGACAGGGTTTCTCTGTGTAGCTTTGGAGCCTGTCCTGGATTAGCTCTGTAGACCAGGCTGACCTCGAACTCACAGAGATCCACCTGCCTCTGCCTCCCGAGTGCTGAGATTACAGGCATGTGCCACCACTGCCCAGCTCATAATACTCTCATACTTCACACACACACACACACACACACACACACACACACACACACACACTCATACTATGTTATGCATAAATATGGGTTGGAGGGATGCTCAGTGTTCTAGGGTGCTGCATTTCCAGAGGACCTTTTGGTTCCTAGCATTCACATCAGGTGACTCATAACCACCTTTAACTACAGCACCTGGGAGCCATACCTTCCTCTGGCCTTCACAGTAAATACACATGCATAATTAAAAATAAAAATAAATCTTAAAAAAGTCTGGTAATAGAATGAAACCTGTTCCTCAAAAGCTCCATAGAGGGTAGTGAGATGATTCAGCAGGTGAATATTCTTGCCATGCAAGCCTGCTGACCTCAGTTCCAGCCCCAGGACCCATGTAAAGGTAGAAAGAGAATCAACTCCACAATGTTGTCATGTATCCCTCCATTATATACAAACACACCAATATTATTACATAAAAGCTTTTTAGGGCCTTGTAGGTGTATGATCCTGCTTCCCAAGGGCAATGGAAACCTTGGCAGGGCTCTATTTACTTATTTATTGAGGTATGGTCTCATTGGTAGCCCAGACTGGCCTCAAATCCACAAATGCACAACCCTCCTGCCTCAGCCTCCCAAGCACTAAAGGGCTTTTGTAAGTAATTGGCAGATCTGGGTGTATCCATACCTCAGTTTTCACATCTGTACGTAAGGATGACAGTGGTCCCATTTCACAGGCTGGAAATGTGCCTCTAACTTGCTTCAAGCATAACAGAGAAATGTGCAGGATTTTTGCTCACTCTTTCTGTTCTTCACTGGAATTTCACAGCAGTGTGCAGAGAATGGGCTGCTGCAGGGCCAATGGGACTTGAGGGTGTCAGTAAGGTCTTCGGCCCATCCAAATGGGGAAGCCTCGGGCGGGGCTCAAGCAAAGTTAGCTATAGAGCACATCCACAGATGCCCAGAATGACCTTGACAGATTGCTGGGACTGAAGCTGCAGCCTTGGAGGAGGAGGGGGAGGGGGAGGGGGAGGAGGGGGCAGGGGGAGGGAAGAAGGGGGAGGAGGAGGAAGAGGAAGAGGAGGGGGAGGAAGGGGGGAGGAGGAGGTGGCAGCTGGGATTAAAGATGTGCTTTCATTCATTCATTCATTTATTTATTTATTCATTCATTCATTCATTTATTTATTTATTTATTTATGTTTTTTTCAAGACAGGGTTTCTCTGTGTAGCTTTGTACCTTTCCTGGAACTCGCTCTGTAGACCAGGCTGGCCTTGAAGATCTGCCTGCCTCTGCCTTCCAAGTGCTGGGATTAAACGTGTGCGCCACTAACTCCCAGCTTTCTTCAGTCTCTTTAGACAGGCCTTGGCACCAGGTCCACAGCACTATATATATTTAAGTCTTCTTATACAGGGAGGTTAGTCAGGTACAGCCACGGGAGGGGATACCAGGGAGACCTGAGGAAAGATTTGCTTTCTTCACTATCCTGGAGGCAGGTGTCATACTACATTGTGCTGGACCACACGAGGCAGGCCCAGGATGGTGGGAGCTCTGTTGGGGTTCCTGAGACAGGCAGGGAAGAAGCAGAAGCTTGGGTCTGCACAGGATGAGACCTGAAGGCTTGAGCTGTGGGCTGGATATGGTCTGGTCCCTGTGGGGAGGGGCTGGAGGCATGTAGGCAGCTTTTGACTGGTCACTGTGCAGCTCAGACACACTCCTGGCTGGGCCTTTGCTGCTCCTGGGAGGACCATGTCTTCCACAGTCTGAAAGGTTTTTGGTCTGACCGGGGCTAACTCCTGTTTCAGTCTCCTGAGAGCTAGGATAATAACAGTGTATGCCACCATGCCCAGTGAAAACCTCTCCCGGCCCTCTTCTTCGAGGATTCTAGAGACAAAGAACACGAGGCCCGCTGCCCCATCTACAGATTGTAATGCACTCACAGCAGGTAGGGTTTGAGGCTGGCACAACATGTAGGAGCAGGAGTTCTAAGGGCGGGTTGTCACCTCTGTTCAGTCCCTACATGGACCTGTCTCCTGGTGGCCTAGCCTTGGCTGCCGGGAGGTTTAGTCTCTACCAGGCAGTCTGGCCTCCTGCAGCTGCCTTGGAGGAGAGACCACCTACTCAGGGCAGACCTCAGAAGGAAGCTGGAGATGTGGCTGAGCTTGTCTGCACAATGTTTTGTTGTTTTTCATTTTGAAACAGTCTCACTATGTAGCCCTGGCTAACCTGGAACTCTTTATGTAGACCAGGCTGGGCCTGAACTCACAGAGATTCACTTGACTCTGCCTCCCAAGTGCTGGGATTAAAGGTGTGTGCACCACCTTCAGCTGCATAGTGTTGTAAGGTGTGTGTGGCAGGGTAACACAGGGGCTTGGAGGAGAGTATAGAACACTGAGGTCTGGACTTTCCCAGTCCCCAGGCGCCCACACTCCTGTGTTGTGACCTCTCTGGTTTTCCTATTGTTTCTCCTCAGGCCTTGTATGACCCCATCAACCCTGACAGGGAGACCCTGGACCAGCCGTCCCTTACTGACCCCCAGCGTCTGTCCAGCGAGAAGGACGTGCTCCAGGCTCTGAAGCCCCTGCTGGCACAGGCCAACTTCTCTGCACTCTCTGAAGATGCCCTGGCCTACGCGCTTGTTGTCCATCACCCTCAGGATGAGGTCCAGGTACCTGTCCCCAGAGGAGTCACTTGCTTACCCCTTCCCCAGCCACTTGGGTGCCCTCTGTCAGGAAAGTGTCGTCAGATGAGGGTCTCAGGGCCAGGCACAGTGCTGCTACTTGGCAAGATTCTATGGGCAACAATATGAAACTCATCCCACGGGCTGGAGAGATGGCTTTATGGTTGAGAACACTTGTTGCTCTTGCAGAGGACCTGGGGCCTGTTCCTAGCACCCACATGGTCCTTATAGCTGTCTGTGATTCCAGTTCCAGGAGATCCAGTACCCTTTTCTGGCTTTTACAGGTAGGCACCAGGCATGTCTGCAGTGCACTTACATACATGAAGACTAAACACCTATACATATAAAATAAAAGTAAATCTAAAAGAATCCAAAGGCCGGGTGTGGTGGTGCACACCTTTAATCCCAGGACTCAGGAGGCAGAGGCAGGTGGATCTCAGAGTGCTAGAGCCCAGTCTGGTCTACATATAGTGAGTTCCAGGCCAGTCAGGACTACATAACTAGACTCTATCTCAATACCCCCCCACCACAAATTTTTTGTCTCTAAAAAAAAAAAACCCACCAAAAAATAACAATAACCAAAAGACCTCTCTATTCTCCCTTCCATAAAGTCAGCAAAACTGAAGAAATGCTAAAATCTTTTAGTTCCACGTTTTAGTGAACTTTAAGATGATTTTTTTTAGACATATTCTGTCATATTTTAGGGTGTGATCTGCCAGTGGTGGTAAGACATGGTTAAGTGACAATGTCTTGTCTTTGTGGTTGCTTCATAAATGGAGATTCTTAAAACCAGTGCTATCTTAGATGCTAAGAAGTTTCCTGTGTGCAGGCCCAACCCTACGCAATGTGCAACATGAACAACCATGCCTGACTCCCCTCCCTACACACTGCATAATCAGCAACACAAGGCAGGGTCCATTTCTGGGTAGGATGTGGATTCTGGCACCCCGCCCTTAACACCTGGCTTATGTTCAGCTACCTCTGCTTCCTTTTCCCCCTTGGCAGGTGACAATAAATTTGGATCAGTATATCTACATGCAGTTCTGGGCCCTGGGCCAGAGAGTTGGGCAGATGCCACACATGTCCAGTGTGGGTTCCAAGCGTGGCTTCTTCAGAAAGTTGCCCCCTGTGGAGAGGTGAGGAGGCCCCCATTCCCCAGTTGCAGTAAAGGGGAGCAAGGTTTGAGTTGAGAAGGGACTGACAGGTCAGTGTCTGGCTTTGGTGTCTTGGGCCCCAGGGAGAAGTCCAGAAATAGGAGGTACAGATTGTCAAAATGCAGCCTTTTCTCCCCAAGAGAAAGTGAGAACTACTGTTTCTAGAGGAAGAGAAGGGGAGGGTCAGTCATCTCCATTTTCCAGATGAGGAAAATTGAGGATTACAGAGAGGAGGCCACATCGTGAAAAAGTGGCACAGCCAGCTGACAGGTCCAGTATAGAATATAGAATTAACCAATCCCATGGTTGAACATGTGACGCACTTCCAATTCCTTGTGACTAAGTAGCTTGCTTCCTCCTCCTCCTCCTCCTGCTCCTCCTCCTCCTCCTCCTCCTTTTTGTTTTTCCAAGACAGGGTTTCTCTGTGTAGCTTTGGTGCCAGTCCTCGATCTCACTCTGTAGACAAGGCTGGCCTTGAACTCAGAGATCGGCTTGGCTCTGCCTCCTGAGCACTGGAATCAATGGCATGTGTCCCCAGGCCTTTTATATGGGCTGTCACTAGAAGGTGGTTTCGAAGTTTTAAGGTGGATCTGCCCACCTCAACAATCCAGTCAAGCACTCCCTCACAGGAGGGCTCAACATCTTGGGTTTTAGTTGATTCCAGACAGGTGACAACCAAGAGTAGCTATTATAAGGGGGAGGGCTCTAGCACCATTTAGAAATCTTTGGCAGCAGTTAACTGTGCAGCTCACACATGATTGAGCCTGTATGATAATGAGTATTCAGAGATGGGTAATGCCTGGGAGGCACTCACCAACCTAAGACAGAGCGCCTGTGTGGCCTGGACAGGTGTCTCCATGATGGGTAAGGTGACCTGCTGACGTCCCACGCAACCTAAGTCAGAAGCTCATTTTTTAGTAAAGGGGGGGACCTGTAGGGTAACTGTTTTGAGTAACTGTTGCGCCTTGCTTGCTGACCTTGACCTTGATATCCTCCCTATGCTAATTCCCTGCGAGATTCCACCCTCCTGAATGCTTAAGGGAAGCTCCTTGTCTGTGTATCCTGCATATTGGACATCAACAGCTTGGATGCAAGATTGTAAAACATCAGTAGCAAACTTCTGCCCTGAGGTTCTCCCATTGTGCTGTAAGCCTGTATTTAAGACCTCCTCCCTCCTTCAATAAATGACATTCGGGCATTAAAGAAAAAAAAAGAAAAAAGAAATCAGAGGGGCCTCAAATAAAGAGCTTAGGGATCCCTTTCAAATAAAGAACTTAAGGATTTCTTAAAAAAAAAAAAAAATTATCCTCGCCGGACAGTAGTGGCCTACACCTTTAATCCCAGCACTTGGGAGGCAGAGGCATGTGGATCTCTGTGAGTTCGAGGCCAGCTTGGTCTACAAAGTGAGTTCCACAGAGAAACCTTGTCTCAAAAAACCAAAAACATGGGATGGGGATTTAGCTCAGTGGTAGAGCGCTTGCCTAGCAAGCACAAGGCCCTGGGGTTGGTCCTCAGCTCAAAAAAAAAAAACAAACAAAACAAAACAAAAAAACCCAAAACAAAAAACAAACAAACAAATAAACAAACAAAATCATCTTCGACTATGCATCAAGTTTGAGGCCAGCTTGGGCTACATGAGACCTGTCTCAACAAAAATGTAATAAATATATTATTAAATTTAAAAAAAGGGGGGGAGGGCTCTGGCCCTCACACTCTTCACACAGCACTCACACCCTCCTTTCTGGCCCTCAGGAGATATTTCAAGCGTGTGGTGTTGGCTGCCCGGACAAAACGGGGGCACCTGGTTCTGAAGAGCTTTAAGGATACCCCGCTGGAGGGCTTAGAGCAGCTGCTGCCTGAGCTGAAGGTGCGCACGCCCATGCTGCGGCGCGCCCTGATCAACCTGATGCTGGTGGTCTCGGGAGTTGTGTTCTTTGTCAATGTGGGCATGGTGATACTGTCTGACCTCAAGATGGCCACCTCCCTGCTGCTGCTGCTCTTTGCTGTCTTCATGGGCCTCAAGGCCTCCAAGGTAAGCACCCTTGAGTCCCTGCTGCTTGGACTGCCCAGCCAGGCCCCCTGGACTTTGTTATTCCATGTACTGTTGCTGGTACATTATGCCCTTACATTTTCCTTACTTCATTTATCAGCACCCTTCACCCCAGACAGGGCTCTCTCTCTGTGCCTCAGTTTCTCTCTTCATCAGCACAGTAGAGTCCTAGTGGAGCACAGGCATTTGAAGAGCATAACAAAGGATATGGACTGTGGAGCCTGGCTGACTGGATTGAATATGAGTACTGTTCTCCAGCTGGGTGGTCCGAAGTAGTTGCTTGACTTCTGTCTGCCCCAGCTCCTAGACTCTTAGACTGCAAAGAGAATGCTGAGGGTACCTGATGTAGAGGGTGGACAGGGATTAAACGAGTCAGTGTGAACCTGGCCACAGTACAGGAAGTACCATGTGAGGTCACCGTTGAGGTGATTATGCTTACTACAGCGTGACTCCTTGTTCCATGAGTTTCCTTCCTGGAGGGCTACTGGGATCACCAAGAGAGCCAGCTCCAGCCCTAAAAGACAGGGTTGGAAACTCAGGGCCTGGGCCAGGAAGTTATGTTTAATAAGCTTCCTCTCTGAGCTGCAGCATGAGTTCAGGGCCTCCCCAGGTAGGCGTTGCTCAGCAGCTAGGATTCAGGGTCAAGAGGGTGGGAGGGGCCGACAGCCAACTTGTGTTCTCCTTGTCATTGCGTGCCCTGTTGGCCGAGATGGATGGGAGCATTGCCGTTCTCAGTTCTTCCGGGGTGCACCACCTCAGGAGTGCGGCTTGCCATGAGCTGTGCACCTGTCATTGACTTCCAGCTCAGTAGTTCTCAAGCTGCTTTCAGCAGTTTTGACAGGCTCTCTAGACTCAGAGAGACCTGTGATCAATCCATACTGGCCACAAGGGAGACTGGATAGGCAGGGCCAGCACACAGGGTAGAGAGAGGAGTGTGCCACAGGGTTTGAAACAAGGCCCAGTGTGGCCAGGGTGGCCCATGCCCACACATCATCCTGGGCTTTTCCCTCAGGGCAGCAGGGAACCGCGGGTTAAAAGTAGGGAGGAGCTGCCGGGTCACAAGCACAGTAGAGGACGAGACCGCAAGCAAGGGGTCCAGTGTTCTGGGGAGGGGACGCTGGCCAAGGTGAGCCTCCTCTCACTCCTCAGTGGTCCTGTGGGGCTGCAGAGACTTATGGGAGAGGAAGGAAGGGCCCAGTTTATCCAGTTAGGGTCCTCTGGTTACCCATTTATTCCTATTCCAGCTGAGGCCCCTGCCCTGGCCTCTCACCAGAACACCTTGCCATCCATATCCCTTCTGTGCTTCAGTGTCCCTGGGTCTCTTGTACCACAGCCTACCCCACCCCCCTTTTCTTTTTTCCGAGACTGGGTTTCTCTGTGTAGTCTTGGAGCCTGTCCTGGATCTCACTCTGTAGACCAGGCTGCCTCCTGAGTGCTGGGATTAAAGGTGTGTGCCACCAGTGCCCAGCCCACAGGCCCTTCTTCTGGTTCTTTCCCATTTCTACCTGTGTGGAACCAGATGCTGTCTGCCTGGCTTCTCAGCTCCTGTCTTGGAGCAGGATGCAGACCCTTTTCCTGCTGAGGAGTTCCTCCACCTTGAGTCTCTGGCCAGCTGGGCCTGAAGTGGTGGTGGTTCTCATTGGCTGCTACGCCAGCATCTCCCATATCCGCTCTTTGTGGGGGCATGGCCATGGTGTCTGCCTTGTTCCCAGCCTCCAGGTGGCCCCGCAGCACATTCCCAACTCCAACCAGGCAGGTCCTCTCCTCCTCGCTGTCTGGTGGCTTTCCTGTTCAGCTTACCTTGTGGTTGATTACAGCCTTCACCACTATATACTCCCCAGTATACTGGGGATACTATATATCCCCAGTTTCTGCTCTTGTGTGTTTATGATGCCTAGTCTCTCCTGCTTCCCCAAACTCTGCATTTGCATGTGCTATCCACTCTGACTGAATGTATTCTCTCTCACTGGGCTGGCCACCCCTATGCATTCCTTATCCCTTGATAAGGGGCCATCAGCTCCCTGATGCCTTCCTGGATCTGGGATGGGTCTCTGGCCCCCTGCCATGTCTGCCTTCTCTGTGCGGAGGCTGTGGAGAAGTGAGGCCCCTCCTGGGGCTGAAGGCCTATGCACACAGGTGGAGTGGCATGAGTTCAGGAGCCTGAGGATGCATCATCCACTCTCTGGACAGCCTTGAGGATGGGGCAGTGCTTTCTAAGACTGTGGGGCGTCGCTCATTTGAAGGCCCATGATCCGAGGGGTGGGGTGCGTGGGCACACGGTATATTCTGTGTGGGCTGCACTGGGTTTGGAGCTTTAGATTCTGAGCCAGAGAAACTATGAGCAGGGGATAGGGGCATGAAGCCAGGGAGGAGTCGGGGGCAGCATGGGTCAGGGACAGACAGGCTGCCTAGGAGGGATGAGGATAGTGACACATAGAAGGTGGGGTTACCAGAGTGCGGAAGGGGCGGTTAGGGAGTGTGTTTGCATGCCAGTGTGGTGTGCTCCTTTAGACATGAGAACTCCTCACTCCAGTCTCAGCTGGGGAAGACAGGAGACCCAACTGTTCCATGCATGATGGTCCCTAGCACAGGATTCCTGTCTCTATGGCAACTGGCTCCAAGGCAGGGATGGAATTCATAGTGTGGGCTCTTCAGAAGACCCAGCCACACAGCCATGTTGGGAGGTCCCCAGCTGTGTCAGCTCAGGCTGACTTCTTGGCCCAGGTGGACATAGCAGCTCAGTCCTTCCAGTGTCATGTGTGCTGACTTCCTGGACCCTTGCAGCACCAACCTGTAGTACAGACAGTGCTGCTGCAGACTACTGTCAGTCCAGGGCTGGAAGCTGGGAGGGGATGGCAGAGGCCACACGGAGGCACAGCTGCCTTGAGCTCATCCATCCTGGCTAAAAGTGGGTTTGCAGTGTGGGAGAGGGTTCAGGCTGCACTCAGTGTCCTTTCCTGAACTTTTCTTTCTTTCTTTTTTTTTTCTTTTTTTTGGTGGTGGTGGTGGGGGGGTTTCGAGACAGGGTTTCCCCATGTAGTTTTGGTGCCTGTCCTGGATCTCACTCTGTAGGCCAAGCTGGCCTTGAACTCAAAGAGATCCGCCTGGCTCTGCCTCCTGAGGGCTGAAGTTTTCTTTATAGCGTAGTAGCTTAAACTGTTCCTTTTCAGTTATGGAAAGGTACAAATAGATGCAGAAATAAGGTAGCCTGATGAATTCTTACGAAGCAAATACCTGCTTTGCATCACAACGCCCCAGGCTCTCTGTCCTGGGCCACTATAAAACTAATCTTAGACATGTCACTGGGAATATGGAAGAATACTTGACAGGATGTACTGGGATTGGAATTTCCTAGGCTAAAACTCATGTTTAAAGTCTTGGCACAAGCCGGGCAGTGGTGGCGCACACCTTTAATCCCAGCACTCGGGAGGCAGAGCCAGGCGAATCTTTGTGAGTTTGAGTCCAGCCTGGTCTACAGAGTGAGATCCAGGACAGGCTCCAAAACTACACAGAGAAACCCTGTCTCGAAAAACCAAAAAAACAAAACAAAACAAAAAATCTTGGCACAAACTCATTAACACATTGCCAGATAACAAAGCCATGGGCCACTGGCAGGGGGGTGCACTTTGGCCTCAGCCCCAGCCCAGACTGCCAGGGCACTCTGGTTTTGAGTGGCCCTGCACTTCTGTATCTAAGCCTGCGTTTCCACAGGTGTTTGGGCAGCATAGAAGTGCCCAGGCGCTGGAGCTGGCACACATGCTGTACTATCGCAGCACATCCAACAACTCAGAACTGCTCAGTGCCCTGGCACTCCGCGCACAGGAGGAACACATCAAGGAAGCCCTACTGGCTCACAGCTTCCTCACCCGCCGGCCAGGGGGCGCCCAAGGCCTACCTGAAGGTAAATCTTCCCCTTTGCCTAGGTCCTCCCTGATGTCCCCATGCCAACGCTGCTGTCCCCATGTCAATGCTGATGTCCCCATGTCAATGCTGATGTCCCCATGTCAATGCTGCTGTCCCCAGGTCCTCCCTGCTGTCCCCAGGTCCTCCCTGCTGTCCTCAGGTCCTCCCTGCTGTCCCCAGGTCCTCCCTGCTGTCCCCAGGTCCTCCCTGCTGTCCCCAGGTCCTCCCTGCTGTCCTCAGGTCCTCCCTGCTGTCCCCAGGTCCTCCCTGCTGTCCTCAGGTCCTCCCTGCTGTCCCCAGGTCCTCCCTGCTGTCCCCAGATCCTCCCTGCTGTCCTCAGGTCCTCCCTGCTGTCTTCAGGCCCTCCCTGCTGTTCTCAGGTCCTCCCTGCTGTCCCCAGGTCCTCCCTGCTGTCTTCAGGCCCTCCCTGCTGTCCTCAGGTCCTCCCTGCTGTCCCCAGGTCCTCCCTGCTGTCCCCAGGTCCTCCCTGCTGTCCTCAGGTCCTCCCTGCTGTCCTCAGGTCCTCCCTGCTGTCCTCAGGTCCTCCCTGCTGTCCCCAGGTCCTCCCTGCTGTCCTCAGGTCCTCCCTGCTGTCCCCAGGCCCTCCCTGCTGTCCCCAGGTCCTCCCTGCTGTCCCCAGGCCCTCCCTGCTGTCCCCAGGCCCTCCCTGCTGTCCTCAGGTCCTCCCTGCTGTCCTCAGGCCCTCCCTGCTGTCCCCAGGTCCTCCCTGCTGTCCCCAGGCCCTCCCTGCTGTCCTCAGGCCAACCCTGCTGCTTGTTCCCCATGTCAACCCTGCTTTCCCTGGGCCTTCCATGTTGTCCTTCAGGCCCAGGTCTCCTCTAACTTCAGCTTGAACATAATCTCTCCTCACAGAGACCTCCAAGTGGCTACAGTCTGAAGTGGAGAGCTGGCTTCTAGCCCAGTCTGGCTGTGATGTGGCCTTCAATGGACCTCGAGCCCTGGCCCACCTGCAAGCCCTGACCCCCAGCTTTGGATTGTTCCCACCACCTGAGTTGCCAGAACTTGACCCACTGGTCCTTGGTACTCCAGAAGCCCCGCAGGCTGCTGCACCGGGTGGTAGCTACCCCTCACCCTGACCACTTAGGACCAGGCCCAGCACTGGCAGGGTGCCAAGCTCTGCCTCCTCCACAGCAAGGTGTCAACCATGGCAACTGTATCTCCTACCTGGACTCTTGGTTGTTGACAGGCTATTATTTCTGCTAGACCATTAATTTTGCAATGCTATAGACTTAAGAGTAGCCAATCATGGCCTCTGGCAGTTGCTAAGCAGCTTCCTGAGGCCAGCCAATCGAAGCTGTTCATTTCAGCTTGTATTTTATTTCTCAGCCCTCCCCACCATGGCCGGGTGGAGGGGGCGGGGCTTGGGGAGGTGTGACACAGCTGCCGGATCGCCAAGGCTGTGCAAGCTGGGCCTGGAGGCCATGCTTCATCGTCTGTTTAGCCTGCACAGGAACTGCCTGCCACATGCACCTGGGCGGGGCCCACTGCAGCCTGCAAGCCGTTTGGTTCTGGCACACTTAGGGTAACAGACACTGGGCACTTCAAGCAGGAGCAGCAGCCAATCAGAATTCCTGGAGGAATGCCGTGAATCCATGTGAGATGAGCCATCTGTTTTGCAACTGATCTGTTCTGGTTGAAGACACTGGGAACTTCCTGCCCCAAAGAAGACAGTGGGCCTGCAGCATTCCACCCCAAGATCACTCTAGCTCAGGCTCCAGCAGGCTCCCAGGCCTCTCTGCCTTGCTGCAGAAACCACCTTGGCTTGTGCAATACTTATCACTTTACCTTCTTCCAAAGGAATAAATAATGTTTAATAAGTCTGGTTAGTGTGGCTGCAGGTGAAGGGGTTTGGTCAGAATCCTGGAAAGAGGGTGTGGCTGGGTCCCAGACGGGAATCTTAGAAGCACTGATGCCTGAGGAAAGCTTTGATTGCAAGAGTCTGGGTCTCCAAGGAGGAGACTGGGCAGGAGTGCAGATTGCCCAGCACACAGTGGTAGACAGCCAGTAGCAGGGCCTGTGAAATCCAGCTGGTGCCCACTGCCTGAGTGGGGTGGGTATTCTATTGGCTGTAGGGTGGCCTTTGTTGGTGTGGGAAGAGTTAGGCTCTAGAAAGGAGAGGAGAACCGTTTGCAATAGGAAGCAGCTCTTTCAGTGGTCGAGTCAGAGAGAAGGTATGGAAGAGACCATCAACTCAGAAATGTAAGGCAGCTTGGGTCCCTGAGAGCAGGGAGACTGAGATTGAGGTCTAATGAGGTCTTCAGGGAGGAATGAGATGCAGCCTGATCTTACTTAGCTAAGCTCCCTCAGGCAGCTGGCTCCAGCCAATGTCCCAGGGCGGAGAGCCTGGGAGTTGAGCTCTGGATGAGACTGGAGGGGATGGGTGTTGTTAAGGAAGGAGGGAGGGAGCCAAGTTAGGCTTGTGGTTAAACGGATTTATTTTCTAGGGGACACAGCATTCATTCCCGTTTCCGAAGGTGGATGTAGATGATGCCACTGACCAGGGCGAGTGGGAAAGCCACCCAGGCCAGGACGAAGCAGTAACCGAAGCTACCCCCAGGGGGGTGCTTCTTCAGGATCTCCTCAGCATGGAGAGCATAGATCAGTGCCCCAGAGAACACGGCTGCACCTGTGGAACGAGGAACATAGCAGTGTGAGGCTGGGTGTGCAGGGAGGCTACACTGCCCTGGGTCCTCAGCAGTACCCCAACCACCACAGGCCCCAACTGCTGTGGCTTTGGACACCTTGTTTCACTTCTGGTCCCCAACTGATCATCTGTGAAACAGGCCATGGCAGCTATCCATCCATGGAATTTTCAGTTTATGTTGGTTTTTTTTTTGTTTGTTTGTTTTTGTTTTTTGTTTGTTTGTTTGTTTTGAGACAGGGTTTCTCTGTGTAGTTTTGGAGCCTGTCCTGGATCTTGCTCTGTAGCCCAGGCTGGCTTCGAACTCACAGATCCACCTGGCTCTGCCTCCCAAGTGCTAGGATTACAGGCGTGCGCCACCACTGCCCGGCATTTTTCAGTTTTTAATGAGCCAAATATGTAAACATGAGTAAGTAACATGGGAGGGGAAACATTTCTCTGGGAACCCAGGAAGGATATTTCCAAAACCACCATGATTAACTCAGCCCTTTGCACCTAAAGCCAAAAAAAAAAATTAAACAAAACAAAATAAAACATAGAGCTGTGTGTTCAGATCTCATGACATCTTTGTTCTCTAAACCCTTCAAGCCTCAAATTATTTGACCTTAAAAAAAGTGGAACATGCCGGGCGGTGGTGGCGCATGCCTGTAATCCCAGCACTCGGGAGGCAGAGACAGGCAGATCTCTGTGAGTTCGAGGCCGGCCTGGGCAATAGAGCTAGTCCAGGACAGGCTCCAAAGCTACAGAGAAACCCTGTCTCAAAAAACCAAAAAACAAAAAAAAAAAAAAGAGGAACATGACTTGATGGCCCACACTTACTCTGAGCTACTCAGGAGGTAGAGGCAAGAGAATAGCTAGCTCAAGGCTAGCCAGGACAATTTAGAGAGACCCTTTTTCCAAATAAAAAATAAAGAGAGGGTGGGAGCATGTTCCTAGAATCCACCAGTGTGGAGCTGGGCTCATGTCTCAGAGATAGCCTGTCTAGTATGGCAGAAGCCCTGTGTTATATCCTCAGTACCGAGCGAAGAGAAAAAGTCAACTCCCTGAACCGGTAGGTGTACAAGAAGCAGCAGTTGGCTGATATGATTCAGAATATTCTTTTTGTGGTATCTCTTAGCTGCCTCCATTCCTGGAAGCAAATCATTTACAAAAACCTACTTCTCAAGTACTGGCTCAATAAAGTCCCAAGACCACCAGAGAACCTCTGAGGACTCCAAGTGCACAGAGGTTGCCCCTGGGGGAGGGTCTAGCGTGGTGCACTCCTGTTCCGCTGATCTTGGGGAAGCGCTTACTGGTGCAAAGCTGGCAGAGGCCGGTGGCGTAGAAAAGCCCTCCTCTTCGCATGGTGTAGAGCTGGAACATGAAGAGGATGAAGGACAGGCAGCAGAGGATGAGAGAGAGCACCATCAGCACCTGCACTGCCTTCAGCCAGCCTGTAGGGGGAGACAACAGGGGAGGTCACAGCCTGCCCGTCCCGCCCCCTCAACCCCACTTGCTGATCTCTGCCTGCTCCAGGTTCAGCCAGGCAAGCTTCATGGGTGTATGGGTTACAAGGATCACATACCATGCACACACCTTCCTGATGAGTTCCATCCCCACCCTCACTTGCTGTCACTTAGAATTTTGGAAGGAGGCAACTCCATCTCTTTAGAACTCTGGCCCTTCCTTACTCTCCCCAGCTTCAATGAATGGCTCCCTTATTCACAACACTAGCTCCATTTCCTGACAACTTTGGAAAGCCTTATCTTCTCAGAATTTAGGGAGCTTTCTCTCCATTCCTTAAGCCTGTAGCATGTGGCCACCACCCTTTCTGGATCCGTCAGAACAGAGGCAGTGGTCTTCCCGTTTAGACAGGCTGCCTCTGCCAGCCCCAGATGCTCACAGCCTAGGCTTCGTTCCCAACCCTGGTCCTGGCCTATTTGGGGCCTTCTGTGCCCTCAGCAAGACACTCACCATTCTCACTGACGTTACTGCAGGCCCATGTTTGGGTGGTGGTGTTCCAAGTGCAGTCATACCACAGGTTCAGGGACTCTTTCTGTGGGAGAGTCCACCAGGACTGGGAAGGATAGAGACAGGGAGGGTGAGGCCAGCAGGACAGTGTAGGGGACAGTGGGGGTGGAGGCTCCTAGAAAGGTGTGGACCGATGGGCCAAAGGGGTGGGCAGGGCTAGGGGAAAGGACTGGACCAGAAGTAGGGGGCGCAGGCAGGGGGTGCAGGCAGGGGGGCGCAGGCAGGGGGTGCAGGCAGGGGGTACAGGCAGGGGGCACAGGGGGGCGCAGGCAGGGGGGCGCAGGCAGGGGGGCGCAGGTAGGATGGAGGCACCTGCGTGGAGGCAGAGGCATGGAGGTGCAGCCTTAAGAGATGGGCTGTAGCTGGGGTTCACTGTGAGCTGGAAGCTTACCTTGTCCAAAGTGGCCACAAAAAGCAGGATGAGAATGAGGATGTGAAGGGCAGAGACCACTAACAGGAGGAGTGACATGACCACCAGATGCCTGGCTCGGAGCAAGGGACAAACCTGCAGAGGGCGGGAGCACTCAGTCCTGGGCTAGAGGGCTGGGGTCTGGCGCTAAGTCCTAAGTCTGCGGGGAGGAGGGCTTGGGAAGGCCCCTGGGTGTGAGGGAGAAGGGGAATAGGCTGAGCAGCCCTCCCTGGGGAGTAGAAGGGTGAGCCCAGGGCTCCTGTGCTCTGAGCGGCCCAGATGGCCTACCTGGACTTTGGCAGACGGATGAACAGCACTGACAATACACTGGCGTATCTGCAGGGCCTTGTCCTGGGCTATGGGGGTCACCACATGAAAGTTTGCATTGATACCTCTTCTAATCCATCAGGAGCCGGGCTGCCCCCAGGACAGGCATCCTCGGCTCACTCACGCTCTCCTCGTGGGGTGAGTGAGTCATGGGTGACTCATCTCCCTCCCTACAGCACCAGAGAGACTCCAGCCCCTGGCTGAGTCTCCCCCATCCTCACCCCACCCTACCGCAGACCTAAGGCTCCGACACTTGGGGAAAAGGATTAGAAAGGGAAGGAGGGGTCTGAGTGGCAAGACCACCTCCTACCACCCTTCAGTGTCCAGAGAACTCAGCCCTGGGAATCTCAGGAGAGAGTGGAAAGACCCCGTGGAGAGGCTACAGGACTTTCCCCATGGTGCTCTGTTGGGACCACAAGTACTGTAGATGGCCCTACTCCGCCCTGTATCCCCACCCCAAAGGCTGAGAGATCACTTCTTCAGTCCCCAGTGTCCTCAGGAGCTGAGTGGAGGGTTTCTTCCTGCTGAGGGTGCCCCTCCCTCGGAGCCATGCTGCCTAGTAAATAAGGTCCTGTCTGAATAACGGATTGAAAACTTACCGAGAGTCGCTGGAGAAGTCAGAGTTGGAGTCTGTCCTCGTTTGGGCCTCTCGCCCCGCCCTTCGGCTCCCTCCTTCCACTCTGAGGCCCCCGCCTCCCTCAGCGCCTCCCTCCACCCCTCTCTACTCACCCTTCTCCCTCTCCTTCCCCCCTCTCTCCCTTTCTCTCCCTTCTCTGGTGGTTTCTGCTTCTCTTAACTCTCAATATATACCAACCCCTTTATATCCACTTCGGCCTCGCCCAGCTGAGCTCTGCAGCCAGGGGAGGGCACAAGAACTCAGTTCCTTATTTTTCTGCCCACCCAGGCATACAGTGGGCAAGTTCTGGGACCTCCTTTTAGTGCTCAGATGAGAAGTCTTTGGGGACCTGGGGTGGGGCACCTTCCCTCCCTGGACCAGATGTCTTCTCTCTTTGATGGAGTTTGGGGCAGAGTGGATGACACATGAGTCTGCAGAAGGCCAGACTCCTGTGACATAGATCAAACTTTGGGCTGACTCTGAGCTGGGACAAAAACTATGAATCTATGGAAAGGAGCAGGATGTACCCTTTTTCTAGTGCCACCATTTTCTGGTTGTGTGACTTTGGGCAGATTATTTCACTTCTCTGGGCCTCAGTTTGTGAATCTGTATAGTGGGTACAAAATACAGTCAGTAAAGAAAATAGAGTGATGGGAATAATGACTGGGTGGGTGGATGGGTAGGGTCTAAGTAAAACAAGATAATCCTGGAAGGCCTCTTGGAGGATGTGATATTTGACCTGAGATTCAAGGAAAGGAGCCATTTGGACACTAGGGAGGAAAGAAAATTGTTCAGGCCCTGAGAACAAGCTCCTGTTGTGTGGGGAGCAGACAGAGGGCCAGTGTGGCTCGAGTCCAGGGAGCCCAGGGTGTGGTGAGCAGGGACATCAGAGGATTTCCTTGAACATTCATGGAGGAGCCTGGCTTTTACTGTAAGTGTCTTGGGAGGTCATTATCTTCTCACAGCACTGTGCCCCCAGGGTTGTAATGTGAACTGCCATTATTTATTCTCAGGACACTGGCTTAGGTGGTGTGGATGATGGCTGAGTATATTGCGTTACTTGGCAGGGGACCAAGTTCTGGTTCTGATGAAGTAAGGGCTGGGGGCCTGGATGATGGGATGTGTGGGCATCTGATGGGGCCAGAGGGGGGGTGATGGTCTATAAGCCTCGAGGTGAGAGATGGCTAGGCTGGTGATTGAGGGACCAGGAGCTGGACACCATACAGCAGACTCTGGAGCCACTCACTGGCTGGGTGATGCTAGGCAAGTTACTAATGACCTCTCTATGGGTTTTTCTTTATCTGTAAAGGAGGGATAGTGTGGTGGGTGAAAGTCTTTTGTGCACCCTGATAGGCCTCTCCACCAACGAAGCAATCCGAATTAGACAAAATTAGGAAAAGGCCCTGTTTAATGGGTAAAGTGGTCCCGGGTGATCTCCCTGGCCTGCCCGGCCCCACCGAGAGGAGACAGGGATGAGAGACCGGAAGAACCACGTTGTCTGTTTTCTGGGATGCAGCTTTATGTACCCTGTGGGAGTGGTTCTTCAGCCTCTGGGGAGGAGCTCTGTTTGTCCGGCTCTGAAGGGGCAGGTTTAGGGAAAGTGATGGGGGAGGAGAGTTGAGATGCATCTTCCACCAGAACATTCCACTCTTTGGGTATGGGGATGCCAGGGTGCCAGTGGTTGAGGTGGAGCTTCCCTAACAGTGGGTAGCATAGGTCTAGAGCGGTGCTTGGCAGTTTTGTACAGCTTACAAGCAGGCATCGGGGCTTCTAGTGGAGTCGGGGACACTCTGGTTCAGAGGCTCTAGTAATTGGAGAAAGGGCACATACTTGGGTCCATTGAGTCCCAAAGCTAAAGTTTGGAATCCTAAATGAGGGTGGCGTGGGTGTGGAGCACAGACTTGGGGAAGTCTAACTCTGATCCTCGACGAAGCAGAGTGGGCCACTGAGGCTAAAACTGAAGTCCTGGGGTGCAGACTTGTGCTCCTCTGGGACTGCAGTGACAAGAGACTGCATCCCAGGACTGGGAGGAGTGTTGGAGCCAGGAGCAAGGAAGATGTCGACTGGCGAAGGTGCCGGGAACAGACTGAACACTCCTTCAAAGAGTTGGAGCGGTGCGGTACTGGGGTACCTCGAGGAGGCGTTTAGGGAATCCCCAGCAATAGTGACCCGGAAAGTATCTGGAAACCAAGGGTGGTGGCGGGATCTCCCCCGCCCAGGCCCGGGAGGAGCTCTGCGTAACATCCACTTCCTCCCACAGGAAACCGCAGGCGTCAGCCACACCCAGCCTGCAGGCAGCGGCCCCACCGCTCTGGCTAAAGAACCACGTGGGATGAAGCGCTTGGCTGGAGGAAAGGACCGCTGGAGGCTCCGCCCACTCTCACTTCCGCCTCTGCCCTACGTGCCCGCAAACCGTTGGTCGCGCGTGCGTAGTGAGCCTGTGTAGGAAGTGAGATAGTGGTGAGCATTCCTCCAAACTATAAATTACCCAAATAACCAGTCCAAGGCACGCATTTCTTGGACCGGTACTGAAGGACTCTGCCTAGCCCCAATGTCCAGTCTTCTAAATGTTTCTCTCCAGGCGCCTTCAGTTTCTGCTCCCCGATACACGCTGCCCAGAGTCCAAGCTCCACGCATCCCACTTTGACCTCCCCAGAGCCTGCCCTTCCAAGACGTCCAAGCCACCCCCCACGCCTCCCTGCGCTCCCTTTAAATAGTAAGGCCCGCCCCCAAACCTAAAGCCCCGCCTTCCCACTGAAAGTCCCGGGCCCTAGCGGCCAGGGCGCCTGCTCCATAGTTCCACCGGACCCAGACCCCGCCCAGACCCCGCCCCTTACAGCATCCAAGCCCCTCCTCTTGGCCATTTACGACCTCCGGTTCCTCTTCTCAGCACCGCGGTCCCTCCCCTTCCCATAGCCCCGCCTCCTACCCCTGGCTCCCTCTCCTCTCCGCTAGCTTCTGCGCCTTGTAGGAGCTGACTCCTAGGGCAGTGTGATCCTCCACTTTCCTAATGCTATGACCCTGTGATACAGTTCCTCAGATTGCGGTGACCCCAACCATGTATTTTCGTTGCTACTTCCTAACTGTAATTTTACTACTATTATGAATCGTAATGTAAATATCTGCTATTGTGACGACCCTGTGAAAGGGGCGTCAGCTCATGGGTCTGGATCCACGTGTTGGGAACCGCTGCTCTAGGGCCTTAGAACCGCCCCTGCGGGTGCCTCCGGCCTCGCCCCTAAGCGGGCATCCCCCTCAGTCCACGGAGACCTCCCCTGCCGCTGTCCTCAGGCTTCATTGGCCCCTTGTCTCCCCAGTAACCAGACCACAACAGTGAGGTGCAGCAGCTGGGACAGGTCAGGCACCCGAGCAGGTGGTAGAGCCGAGGCGTCGCCCCCGTCCCCAGCGGGCCCGGGCTTGGAGGTGCGGAGGGCCGCCCCCGGACCGAGTCAGAGCCAAGCCGCGGGACCCAAACCGTGTGTGTTTGGGGTGAGCGATGTCCCAGTGCAGCCCCTGAAGAGTCGAGGCCCAGAGAGGCCGCAATGCTGTTGACTGCCCTGGGCTCTGACTTGCATGCTCTGGTGTCCCCTGCAGGAACGCCTCCACTGTGGCCAGGATGCGTTTGGGCCTGTCAGCCAGGAGCATATCCGAAGAAGGAAGCGAGGTCTTCCTGGAGGGACCGGGTAAATTCATGATTCCACCTCTCCTCCGAAGTTCCTTTTCTCAGCTTCTCCAAGTTCCAGAGCCAGGGCTGGGGAGGCCTCTCAGGAGCTCCCTTTCCTGGGAGAGGGCTCCTGACATGTGGAGGGGCCACACCAGGCAGTGGAGTGGCCAGAAAGACCTTCGACTTCAGGAGAGGTTTGAGTGGGGCCAAGGACATCCAGATGTAGTCAGCGGGGGACCGGTGAGATGGTTCAGCGAATAAAGGAATAAAGGCTCTTGGCATCAAGCCTGACAGCCTGAGAAATCCACTTGGTGGGTTCCTTAACTCCCCCTGGCCCCTGCTTTCACCACATACGTGTAATTTAAATCAGAAAAAGAAGAACCAGCGTGGCGGCACACACCTTTCATTCCAGAGCTGGGGAGGCAGAGGCAGAGGCAGTTTGAATTTCAGGTCAACCAGGGCTACATAGTAAAACCCTGTCTGAAAAAAAAAAAAAAAAAAGCACCCGGAGAACAGTGTATGCAGGTATATGTAGTATATGGCTAGGGTAGGAGCAGAGGGGTTCTCAGTCTTGTGTACACTGGTTTGGGTCAGTTCTCAGTTGAGAGGCTGGAAAGGTGGGAAGCTGGTGGGAAAGACTGAAGAGATGGGTAGGGCAGGTTCCGTGGGGCTTGGATGCCAGGCTGAGTATCTAAGAAGGAAGGGTCCATTCTGGGTGTAGGAAGCCCTTGGGGACTTTGTAGGGAGATGAGCGGGAGGCCGGATGAAGGTTCTGCGGCTTGGGGTGAGATGAAGCATGAGCCCTGAGGACAGTTGGAGAGAGGGAGGGCCACCCACTGAAGGCTAAGAGAAAGCCACTTTCTCTAGTCCCAGGTGCCAGAGACCAGGCCTCTCAGGAACATCCTCAAGCCAGGATGGGTTAGGAAAATAAGGGAGGTCAGTTTGGCTGGGAGACACAGGGACTGAGATGGAGTCCCAAAGGATGTCAGGGCTGGGCCTGCAGTACAGTTGCAGTTTGCAAGACCCTGAAGGGACCAGAATTCCTAGGTTCTGGGGATGAGCGGCAGTCTCGATCCCCTTTGGGTCCTGTGCCTGGTCTCACCCGCAGTGGATTGGGAGCTCAACCGCCTGCAAAGACAATGCAAAGTGATGGAGAGAGAAAGGCAGGTGTACCGAAAGGAGGTTCATCAGCGCATCAGCAAGCAACTGTGAGCTGGGGAGAAGAGCGGAAAAAGGACTTCTGTGCCCTAGGAGGAGGGAAGAGGGGGAGGGAAGCGCAGGGGCGGGGGAGGAGCAGGGGCAGGGGAGTGGTGGTCAAATAGAGGGTAGGGACAGGAGGAGGCACAGGGTCCCAGAACTGCAGAATCTCCGGAGAGTCAGGTGCTAGGGAAGGGAGAAGGCAGGGGAGGAGCAGGGGAAGGAATGAGAGGGGGAAGGGGTTGGGAGAAGCACGGGGTCAGGAGGAGGGTTGGGGCTCTCAGTGAGCGGAGCAGCGGGCAGGAGGTGGTTGTTGAGTGCTGCTGGCTTGCTGGTGTGGACCCTCCTTCCTGCTCCTCCGGACAGCGAGGAGATTCGGCAGCTGGAGGCATTGCGCGCCAAGCTCCAGATGCAGATCAACGTGGCACAGAGCCAGGTCAAGCGACCGAGAGACACCAAGCGTTTGGAAGACATGGAACGCCTACTCAAGTGCAGGGCCCAGGTGCAGGTCGAAGCCGAGGAGCTGCAGGAGCAGAACCGGGCACTGGACAAGCAGGTGGGTTCTCCTAGACAGCTGTCGCCCCACCAGACCCTGTAGTAACGGTTCTAAGCCGCAGCCACCTTACCTGAAAGACGGAGCCACCAAAACCCTCCACCCAGCGCTAAGGATGCTTTGTACTTTTGTAAAAACCAGCGCTCAGGAAACCGAGGCAGGAAAGTTGCTGTAAGTTCGAGGCCAGTCCGGGCTACAGGAGAACCCCACCCACTGCAATGTGCCAAGCATACTAAAATATCTCCCAAACTCTAAATTTTAGCTGGAAAAAGCAACTTTGAATACTCTCTCTCTCTCTTTTTTTCCCCCGAGACAGGGTTTCTCCGTGTAGTTTTGGTGCCTGTCCTGGCACTCACTCTGTAGACCAGGCTGGCCTCGAACTCACAGAGATCAGCCTGCCTCTGACTCCTGAGTGCTGGGATTAAAGGTGTGCGCCACCACCAGGCTAACTTTGAATACTTTTAACAACTGGAAAATACTGCTTTGTAACTTTGGGAAGTTTTTGTTTTGTTTTGTTTTTCTTTCAAGACAGGGTTTCTATGTGTAACCCTGGCCGTCCTGGAACTCACTCTGTAGAACAGGCTAGCTACAAAATCAGAGATGTTCTTGCCTCTGCCTCCTGAGTGCTAGAATTAAAGGTATGTGCCATTACACCTGGCTTTTTTTTTTTTTTTTTTTTTAAAGACAGGTCTTACTATGTTATCTTGGCTGTCTTATAACTCATTATGTAAACCAGGTAGCCTTGAACTCATAGAGATTTGCCTGACTTTGCCTTCTGAGTGTTGGGATTAAAGGTATAGACTACCATTCTGGGCCCTGGGAAGCATTTTTTGAACAAGTGGGCCCTAATTTTTGTCTTGGAGCTCTTAATTTCTCAGTAAGTTTTTAAATTTGTTTTATGTTCACTGGTGGGTTTTTTGTTGTTCTTGTTGTTGTTTTTGTTTTTTTGAGACAGGGTTTCTCTGTGTAGCTTTGCGCCTGTCCTGGAACTCACTCTGTAGATCAGTCTGGCCTCGAACTCACAGAGATCCTTCTGGCTCTGCCTCCTGAGTGCTGGAATTAAAGGTGTGCGCCACCACTGCCTGTCCTCACTGGTGTTTTTTTTTTTGTTTTGTTTTGTTTACCTGCATGTATGTCTGTGTGAGGTGTCAAACCCTGGAACGGGAGGTACAGACAGACAGTTGTGAGCTGCCATGTGGGTGCTGGGAATTGAACACTGGTTCTCTGGAAGAGCTACCAGAGCTCTTAACCACTGAGCCGGCTCTCCAGCCCCCTCAGTAAGGTTTTGTTTGTTTGTTTGTCTGTTCGTCTGTCTGTCTGTCTGTTTGTTTGTTTTTTGAGACAGGGTTTCTCTGTGTAGCTTTGCGCCTTTCCTGGATCTTGCTTGGTAGCCCAGGCTGGCCTCAAACTCACAAATGTCCGCCTGCCTCTGCCTCCCGAGTGCTGGGATTATAGGCGTGCACCACCACCGCCCGGTTGTCTGTTTTTAATTCTGAGATAAACCTCTGGAAGTCAGAGTCATGGTGAGAAATAGCTCTGGGGGTTCAAAGCCTTGAACTGCAGCTTGGCTGTCATCCTGCTGATGCTCCTGGCCTGGCCTTGGTGAATGGTATGAAGGTGGTCCAGCTGATCACTCCCTTGGTTGGGTCACATCAGTAAGACCCCACTTTAGTAGACTGCCGACTGAAGGGAAGCCATCCACCAGCACTAAAGAGCTGCCATGCCGTGCTGTAGAGAGCCATATGGCAGGGGAGGCAGAGGGGCTTCTCTCCCAGTGCTGAGCTGCTGTGCCAACGACTAGTTTTATGTCAACTGTCACAAGCTAAACACATTTGGAAAAAGGGAATCTTGATTGAGAAAATGCCTCCTTAAGGTATTCCTGGGTGCTGTTAGAAATCAGGCTGAGGATGCTGTGAGAAAGCCAGGTTCCTTCTCTGATTTCCTTTCATGATGGACTGTGTTCAGGATGTGTAAGCTAAAATAAACCCTTTTCTTTCCAAGTTGCTTCTTGTTCATGGTGTTCTATTACAGTAATAGAAATCTTTTTTTTTTTTTTTTTTTTGAGCTGAGGATCAAACCCAGGGCCTTACGCTTGCTAGGCAAGCGCTCTACCACTGAGCTAAATCCCCAACCCAATAATAGAAATCTTAACTAAGACATCTGCCAGCAGTTATTTGATGAAAGTCAGGAGATATCACACTTGGCCGATGCCTGGGTCAAAGCTTTGGGAGATCCTAAGCCTGGTGACCCAGAACTATGATATCAATATGATACTGATGCAGTTTAAGTTTGGATAGATACCCAAAGGACAATTTCCAGATGCTTAAGAGAGGGGGCTTCCCCTGCCTCTCACCAGCACTCGGGAGAGTAGGCCCCACACCTCACATGGGCAGGACAATAGAGCTGGCCCTGGTGGTGTGGGCACAGATGAGCTGGCCCTGAGGGTGTGAGAGCAGATGAACTGGCCCCCGCCCCTCACCTCCGCCAAGCAAGACAGCTGGCCCTGCTGGCACAGGCATAGGAGATGGGGCGGGCTGACCAACTCAGCTACCACCCAGGCCCAGATCCAGGACTCTGAGTTGGCCCACCCATCTAAGAACTGCTGGAGCATGTGAAGGGGCTGGCCCTGCAGAACCAAAGCGGCAGGATCTCCATGACACAGGGCAACAACAGGATGTCTGAGAGGAGTCCCAGTGATTTCAGTATTGATAGTGAAGCAGAAGCCAGAGGCCTTGAGCCAGACCAATGACCCACTGCAATGAGCACTTGCAAGTAAAGCTGTTTGGGCGAAAGTGTAGACTGGTCGATACACCGTGACACACAGCAGCTTCCACTGTGAGATTCTTTTCCCCTTAATTTGCATTTTTAATTTTTTATTACTTTTATTTTCTGTGCGGGAGGTTTCAAGGGCAAAGGGCAGATACAGAGGGATGGGGAGATGAATGGGATTGGGGTGCATGATATGAAATTCACAAAGAATCAAAAAATTTAAAAAAAAAAAGGTTGAGGCTTCATGAAAGGTCCTTAGGTTACTGGGGAGGTGCCCTTGAAGGGAGCAGTGGGACCCTGTCTCTGATCTGCATCCTGGCTCCTTGTAGATGGGTTTTGTTCTGATTCTGGCACTCTACCTTGCCTATCTAGGGCCTTCTCCAGGCATCCAAAGCAAGGGGAACACCTATCTAGGGCTGCAACTCCTAGATCTGTGAGCCATGCAAGCCTTTTCTCTTACCAATGTAGGTGCTTCTTCATACTGGTTGTAATGGAAGCTGACTGGTACAGTCATGCACATAGAGAACTTGGAAGAGTGGCCAGCTGGCACAGCAGCAGCAGTTTAACTCTGCTTTAGAGTCCTGGCGGCAAACCTGTGGGCCTGGAGTTGTTTGTCCCAGTGAACCCCAGTGCTGCATGTTTCATGGATATACTTTAGTCAGCATAGTTCAAGCAGCCCACTCTTTGTGTCAGAAGAAGTCAGGAGCCATTTGTAAAAATAATATGCATAGACTGAAAACTGTTCATTCTTTTTAAAATTTCTCGTAGCCAGGCAGTGGTGACACATGCCTTTAGTGCCAGCACTCAGGAGGCACAGGAAGGTGGATTTCCCTTTGTGAGTTCAAGGCCAGCCTGGGTTACAGGACAGGCTCCAAAGCTACACAGAGAAACCCTGTTTAGAAAACAACAACAACAAACTTTCTTTTTATGTTTTATTTATGTGTATCTGTGTGAAGCATATGCATGTGTATGTACATGGAGGTACCTGTGGAGTCCAGAAGGGGGCACCAGATTCCCCTAGAGCTAGAGTTATAGGTAGTTGTGCATCATGTCAAGTGGATGCTTGGAACTGATCACTGGTCCTCTCCAAGAGCAACATGTGCTCTTAACTGCTGAGACAGTTCTCTACATATTTGATCCTTGAAACTCACCATCAGGGTGTGTTCATTTGGCTCTGCTCCTCCTTTGAGTTCTGAGTTGGCCTGCTGGTCAACCCACACCCAGGGCCCTCAGAGCATCTGCTTCTGTATTGCATAGAACTCAACTCTCAGAATTGAAAGTGAACAAAAAGTATTATTGAAAAAATATTTTCTTGTTTTGTTTTTGCTTTTTTCCAAGACAGGGTTTCTCTGTGTAGCCCTGGCTGTCCCTGAACTCACTCTGTAGACCAGGCTGGTCTTGAACTCCCAAGTGCTGAGATTAAAGGTTCAGGCCACCACTACCTGACTTGTTTGTTTGTTTGTTTGTTTGTTTTTCAAGACAGGGTTTCTCTGTGTAGCTTTGGAGCCTGTCCTGGAACTCGCTCTGTAGACTAGGCTGGCCTCAAACTCACAGAGATCAGCCTGGCTCTGCCTCCCGAGTGCTGGGATTAAAGGCGTGTGCCACCACGGCCCGGCTTGTTTGTTTTTTTGAGACAGGGTCTCATTACATAGCTCTGGCTGTCCTGGTCTCACTGTGTAGACCTTGCTGTCCTCGCAGAGACCCAGCTGCCTCTGCCTACTCAGTGCTGGAATTAAAGGCATGTATTGTCAAGCCCAGTGTGGTGATTGAAAATTTAACTGGAATGGTCATAGATTCACTTGACATTTTAAGAATGGTGAAGAGATTCCTCCTGTACATTTTGCTCAGTTTTCCCCAATGGTAACATTTTTGGGTTTTTATTTCATTTTTATCATAGTAGCTACTGAAAACTGGTTGGGAGAATGCCATCTTGCTGAAAGGTAAATACTGCCACCCTGTGGTAAATCTTCAAGCCACTAGGTGCATCTGTTAGGCCGTGTGGGTATGACCTATGCCCATGTGCCCTCACACATGTTCCATGTCCATGGGAGAGTCTGGAGTTGGTGTCCTGGTGCAGGTGTATGTTCACCAAGGCTGTTGGAACAAGGGCTCCTCATGGGTGATCCCTTGAAATTGATTCTTAGCTCTGGAGATCACTGGCCAAGATCAAGGTACCAGCTGGGTTGTTTCCCCCAGGGCTCAGCAGGAGCCGATCCCCTGCCTCCTCAGGCTCTCACTGTGTAGCTCTGGCTGTCCTGGTATCACTTTGCTGGTAACTTGTCCCTAGGTCACATTCTGAAGTACTGGGGGTCAGGATATTTGATAGGAGTTTCTGGGGACACTATCTAGCCTTTAACAGTAACTGGGAAGCACAGTGCTAAGTGGCCCATTCAGTCTACACTCTGCTGAGTAACTCCACACATAACATGCATGCAGAAACACAGGTCATGTGGGAATCTGGCTGGGGGTGCTGCGGACTCTGGGTAACCTCAGCTTCTGCTGCCTTAGTCTTTCAACATCCTTGTCTTTCTGGGGACCATGATAGCATCAAAGCAACCCTTCCATCTCTTGTCTTCAAAAACACCAGGAGAGGCAGAGGCAGGTGAATCTCTGAGTTCCAGGCTATCCTGGTTGGTCTTCATAGTGGGTTCCAGGCCAGCCAAGGACATACAGCGAGATTCTGTCTCAAAACAAACAAACAAACAAACAACAAAAACAAAACTAGAATTGAACTAAACAAAAAATAAAAACACCACCTCCTAGAGCCAGCTCATCTGGGGTCACAATCCTCATGGTTGCCCAGACTTGGGTCCAGTGGCTGCAAGGATGGCAGATAGTGATGCCTCTCTCCCAGGCATGTGACAAGGTGCTGCTTCTCTCCAGATCCAGGAGTGGGAGAATAATATCCTCACCCAGAGTAAGGATGCCTCAGCTCCTAGTGCCCTGTCGGCTCAAAAGACAAAGATACAGAGAAGGATCAGGATCCTAGAAGACCAGCTGGACAGGGTGTGTGTCTCGGGCTCTCCAGGATGAGCCTCAGGCTTGCTGTCTGTCGGGAGGACAGACACTGTGGGCTCGGGGGTCCCATTAGGAGAACAAAGGACCCTAGGGTGGGTAGGTTTCAGGTCCCCCTGGAGGGAACAGGGTGGTCCCCCCCTCTGACAGGTACCAGATCTCATAAGTACTCGAACACCCACCGCAGGTCACCTGTCACTTTGACATCCAGCTAGCGAAGAATGCAGCCCTTCGGGAGGAACTGGACTTGCTGCGCATCGAGAGGGGCCGATACCTGAACATGGACCACAAGCTGAAGAAGGTGGGGCACAGGGCCCGCCCCCCCCCCCCGGCCTGACACCCTGCTCCAGCTCTGTGCCCACAGGCAGAGCTCCTAGGGCCCAGGTCCAGCTCAGTGCAGGGAGAGAGAAGGAAGAGCACATCTCACCTCCTCTTACGCTCATGCAGCCACAGCATCCTCGCTTCTGCCATCTGGGACAACCAAGCTATTCATGTCCCTTAGCACCTTCCAAGCCCTTGGAAGAGCCAACCTGCCCTCTCTCCTCTTCCTTCCTCTTTCCTTCCTTCCTCCCTCCACCCCCTCTTATAAGACGTTTACATCAAAACAACTTTAAAATTACAAAAAAATGTGAAAATTGTACACAGAACCCCTATATATCCTTCACCTGGATATGTGTATGTATACATATGTGTGCATATGTACAGGTTCCTTGAGAGTCTTACTTTGTAGCCCAGGCTAGACTTGAACTCCCAGCAACCCTTCTGCCTCAGCCTCCCTAGCGCTGGCTCTCCATACCTGGCTAAGATTGGCCCTTGTTTCTCCCCTTTAATCTCTGTCTCTACCTCGGCCAGTCTCTCTCTCCTTTCTCTCCCCCACCCCCCACCCCTGCCCACTGCTCCACGACCTTGGTATTTTTGGAAATGTCCGAGCCAGCTGTGTTCTGCGGTGACCAGCTGCTTTTCGTAGTACTCTGTTGGAGGTCAGCACGTTAAGAAAAAGCTGTTCAGGTGTCACAGCTAAGAAAGAGATGCTCTAGAATGGAGTCTCCTTCGATGAGAAGTGTCATGGAGAGCCCACTGCACGGTCTCAGTGACAGTTAGCGTCCTCACCTCGACAGTCTCCACTGCCCGGCCAGAGTTGCTTTCTCACTAGGTTGAGCACTGTCACTGCTCAAGGTGAACGTTCACAGTCACTACGACACCTGGTCCTCTGGGTGCATCTCCACCGCCCCTTCCTACCCCTCTCCTGCCCTCTCCTTTCCGTTCCTCTTGTGAGGGCGTCTTTACTTCCTGGCAGAGGAAGTGCTGTGTCTCATTACGTTTTCTGCCCTAGCCCCACACTTTGCTATTTCTCCAACAAGTTCCCATTTTCTTCCTCTTGAAAAAATTTTGTTTTTTAATATTTAACTATGTGTATGTGTATCTGTGTACAGGAGGTCCTCTGGTGCTGGAGTTACAGGTGGTTGTAAATTGCCCAGTGTGGGTGCTGGGAATTGAACTCTCAATCCTTGAGCCAGCTCTCTAAAGTCCTGTTTGTGTTTTTTGTTTGTTTGCTTTGTTTTGTTTGTTTATTTCTAGTGGTGAGCGGGCATTGGAAATCAATGTTTAGGTCTGGTGGCCCCTGTGACTGTGACATGGGTTTTCCTTGCCCCCTCCTCTCCTTCCTCCACACAGCTCCTGTTCTCAGGACACACCAGACTGTCAGCACCCTGTAGGCAAGCCCCGCCCTGCTGAGTGGTCTACCCCTGTTGTCAGTCTCTCCTATCCCCTAGAAGAGCTTGGGTGTGTCCATCTGTTCAGAAGATCGTGTTTAGAATCTACCTAGCCAGTTCTTGTTTCTCAGTCTTCTACATGGTTCTGTTTTTCATCTGAAGCACAGTTAGGTTCATTTATTTCCGTTTGTAATCAGTTTATCTGCTGTGGTTTTGGTGGTTGGACTCTACCACTGAGATGCAGCCCTGCCTTGTTCCCTTTTAGTGTTCTCTCATGTCTTTGTTGACTTAATTTCTCTTATAAATCTGTAAAACACTAACAAGCCAAAAAAACAAAACAACGAAACAAAAAACAAAAAACCCAGTTCCAAAAGGGCTGGCACAGCCTCATGTACTTGTCTTCAAATTGCAGAGGCAGCAAGGCAGTCTGGGCTACACATCTATGCCCTGTCTCAGAATAAAAGGAACTGAGATGTGGCTCCGTAGCTCATGCCCAAGCCCCATAAAACAAAGCCAAACCTCCAAAAATCACCCCAGGAAACACCAGCACAGATCTTCCTCTTCTACCTCGTATCTGGTGACCCTGCCTTATCTATTTCCTCAGTTTCTGGTTATCCAGCCCTGGTTTCTTTTCGAAAAGATTAGTGTGTGTGTGTGTGTGTGTGTGTGTGTGTGTGTGTGTGTGTGTGTTTCTCCATATACACCCGTGTTTGCTTCTCTGTGTCTGTAGATGGATGTGTAATGTCTCTGCTGTTCCTTTCTTTTTACTAAAGGCACACAGCTACTTCTGTGGATCTAGAACCATACTTCTCTGACCATAGGGTCACAGTGTATGTTAGTCTGTCAATACAACAAAATCTCTGTGGCTAGGAACGATAGCGAACAAAGAGATTAATTTAGTATTGGAGATGAAGAACCCAGACTGCACAGACTAATTTTGGGCCTTGGTCCACCACATCACGGCAGATAGTATCTTGGGTGGAACACAGGCATGAGGAAGATGTCAAATCAAGGGATAACAGAGGGTTGGACCTGGAGGAACAACCCCAGTCTCTTCTGAGGTCAGGGCCTTTAGCAAGCTTATAGTAGGCCCTACCTTTTAAAAGTCCAAGTACTTCCCAGTCTTGCCACTGAGGGACCAAGACCCTTGGTGGATACATCACACCGAATCCCAGAATCGTAAGAACATCCAAGCAGGCTTCCAAACTGAGGGCAAGTTGGGCTGGTTCTTCTGGGTGAGTGGTCCCCAAGAGAGCTCCAGTTACTTGTTCCATTTGTCTTCCTGATTTTCCTCTCATTTGGAACCCCATCTTCTGATTCAAGGTCAGTCTGGTCTATATAGGTTCAGGACAGCCAGAGATACCCAGTGAGACCCTATCTCAAAAAAACAAAAACAAAAACCCCTTTCCTGGACAGCTGCTCATAGGCAGGTCTGCGGTGGTAGGCCCAGGACTGCCCGCCTATGCCTTCGGTGTGGGAAGAAAGCTGGAGGAAGTCAGCTTACTGTGTCCCCACAGGAGATCCACCTGCTCCGGGAGATGGTCAGAGGTCTCAGCATCTCCTCTACTTTTGCTTATACCGCCAGGTAAGCCCCTAGGGGCACTTGGGTAGCAGAGACAGTAGGGGTGGGGGGGACAGGAGGGCTGGAATTTCACAAAGATGGGCAGAACCCAAAAAATATCCCCAACTCTTCTGCCAGACCCTGTTCCTTGGGTGTGTGTAAATGGGGAATTCCATCTGTGACACCTTCAGGCCTGAAGACTTACTTAGGGTTAATTACCAGGCGCTGGGAACCCGGAGGCCTCTGGCTATGGTGAACAGTTCAGTTCTCTGTAGTGGTGGCTATGGGAGCAAACAGTCAGCCTTCTCTGCACCTGGGCTGGCTTGTGACCTCTGTCCTTCTGTCTAGGTGTCCTCCTATCCTTAGTCTTGATCTTGCTTTGCTCTCTCAGTTCTAATTCTGAGGAAGGGAATCTGATTGGCTAGGTCGTTCTCTGCCCGATGGCCTAGTGGCCAGTTCATTTAGCTACCTGCAGTGGACAGTCAGGTCGGGTGGAGGGACAGACTGGTTTCTGTTCTAGGGAGGTGTGGCTTGACCAGTCAAGAGGTCCTTGAGGCTGGGGCTTGCTATTGTCAGGGGAGGCTATGTATGTAGGAGAATGGCTCAAACTAGCCCTCAGGGGCGACTCTGGGAGGAGTCCCCCAAGGTTGGCAAAGATGAGATCAGACCTGGAATGGCCCAGGGCAGGGACCCTTTGCCACTGATGATATCAAAGTTTTAGGCCCATATTCACAGCCAAGCAGGGCAGGGGCATCAGCAAGAGTCCTCCTGCCTTAATGGGGTGTGCTGGAGTGTGGAAAAGACCTAAATGCCTAGCCTTACCCATGTCTAGCTACAGAGCATCCAGACTCTGGTGTTACCCAGGCTGCCCTTTCTGAGTCTGAGAATAATCTCTGGCAGGGCCTGATCACATCCTTTGCCCTTCTGAGTAACTGGTCACATGATTCCTGGCTTCTGTGTCCCCTGTGTGTCCACCACGCTTGTCATATCTAGTCCCACTCTGACCCAGCCCTTCCAGCCTAGAACATTCTCTGCCTTTTGTGCGCATCCTTGTGAAGCCAGCCCCATGTCCCCAGGCTGACCCCAGCTCAATCACCTGCCCATCTTCTGTTTTTACTCCCCCAGGGAAGAGGCCAAGACCAAGATGGGCATGCTGCGGGAGCGTGCAGAAAAGGAGCTGGCTCAGAGTGAGACAGAGGCACAGATCTTGCAGCGACAGATATCGCATGTGGAGCAGCTGCACCGATTCCTCAAGCTCAAGAACCATGACCGACAGCCGGATCCTGACGTCGTGCAGAAGCAAGAGCAGCGAGGTGAGGCCAGTGCTTGTGCCTAACCCAGGGCCCCTACAGCATGACCCCCAGGCCCTCAGAGAGGGCGAAGCCCTTTGGGAGAAGGTGGGGCAGAGGAGGGAGGAACCTAGCCTGGTGGGAAGAAGAGGATAGTGGAGCCGGTGAGTGGGCGGAGCCTGTTGGGGAGGGCGGGGTTGTCCAGGACCCTGGAATCCTCAACGGCGCTGTTCCCGACAGCCTGGGAGGTGGCGGAAGGACTCCGAAAGACCTCCCAAGAGAAGCTAGTGCTGCGTTATGAGGACGCTCTGGGTAAACTGGCCCAGCTGATGGGCGAGAGTGACCCTGACCTGTTGGTGGAGAAATACCTGGAGCGTAAGTGGGCAGGCACAGGGTGGACGAGGAGATGGGGTTGCCCAGGACTGCTTGCATCGCTGTGCACCTTGCCTTGTCCGGGGGACTCCACCCTGTCATCAGTTTCCGTTCTGCTGCGTGGGGTCCCTACCTAGTCTTTCTCCTTCAGGGGTCCCTCCTTTGGGTCTGCGTCTCTCTTTCTACATGTTTCCGTCTCTCTTGGGCTTCCTCTCTCCCCATCTGTCCTCTCTCTCTCTCTCTCTCTCTCTCTCTCTCTCCCCCCCCCCCCCTGCGGATTGTTTCCTTTTACTGCACCCCTGTTTCTCTCCGTGTGTTGGTACCCTTCCGTGGCTGTGGCGGTCACTGTCTGGCTATGACTGATAGTTTCTGAATCCCTATGTTTGTACCTGTTCCTGTTTTATCTGTCTTTGTTTTTCTGCCTTTGCTTCTGTCATCTTTTAGCCCTTAGCGGTTGCTCTGTTTCTAATTCCATCCCTCTGGACCCCCTGCACTCCCCCAGTGGAGGAACGCAACTTTGCTGAGTTTAACTTCGTCAATGAGCAGAACTCCGAGCTGCACCACCTTCAGGAAGAGATTAAAGAGGTGATCCAGGCCCATCCTCCTCACACCCTCCCTACCTCCCAAACTCTCATACCCTCTCCCCTGGCCTCGAGTGGATCCAGCTGCTGCCCCTGTCCCTGCAGATGCAGGAAGTCTTAGTCAGTGAGCATGCCAGTCAGGATTCCCGGCACCAGCAGCAAGAGCAGCAGTGCAAAGCGTTACAGCAGAACGTGGACGAGGTGCACTCTGAGTCCCAAGAGCTGGAGGCACGCTTCCAGGCCCGCCGAGCTCAGCTGGAAAAGCTCAAGGCTGGTAAGTGCCCAAGGCTTCCCTCTCTCGGCCAGTCTCTTCATTAGGAAGGATGCAGTGAGCCTGTGGGGGAGCTGGCCACTAGGAGGCATTGTTTTTCATTTGCTTCTTGGTCCACCTCATACCTTTGTCAGCCCTTCTGCGGTGCATCTGTCTATCTATCCATTCTTTTCATCCATCTGTCTGTTCATGAATGTTCAGGTGTGTGATTGTTGGGGCATAGGCCAGGGAACTTTTATATTTATTGGAAAATGCTAAACAATTTTCCAGAGCAATTTCTTTTCTCTTTCTTCCTTCTTTAGGATTTTTGTTTGTTTGTTTGTTTTTGTTTTTTTGTTTTGTTTTGGTTTGGGGTTCTTTTTGGGTACACTTTCTCTATTATGTAGCTCTGAATGATCTGGAAGTCGCTATATATGTAGACCACACTGGCCTCAAACTCAGAAGTTCACCTGCTTCTGCCTCCCAAATGCTGGGATTAAAGATATGGACCACCAGCCAGCCGGGCAGTGGTAGTGCACGCCTGTAAACCCAGGAGGCAGAGACAGGTGGAACTTTGTGAGTTTCAGGCCAGCCTGGTCTACAAAGCGAGTTCCAGGACAGCCAGGGTTGTTCCACAGAGAAGGCTGTCTCGAAAAACCAGAAACGAAGAAGAAAAGCTGTGGGCTGCCGCGAGAATTTCTCCTTTTGTGCCTCCCTGTGCACACGTGTGCTATAGACGGCCCTGCCCAGCGTCTCACCACCACATTCTGCTAAGTCTGCAGCACGCCTCTCTTGACTCCTGTGTGGGAGTGTTTATAATAGTGTCACCCTATGGCGATCTCTGTGAATTCCTGTTTGGCTTTGTGCATTTTGTTGTTTTTGGGGTTCTTTTTGTTTGTTTGTTTGTTTTTGTTTTTGTTTTTGTTTTTTCAAGACAAAGTTTCTCTGTGTAGCTTTACGCTTTTCCTGGGAACTCACTCTGTAGCCCAGGCTGGCCTCGAACTCACAGAGATCCGCCTGCCTCTGCCTCCCGAGTGCTGGGGTTAAAGGGGTGGGCCACCACTGCTCAGCGGCTTTGTGCATTTTTAAAGTTAAAATTTGTGTGTCTGTGCATGCACACGAGTGTGCCATGGCACACATGTGGCGGTCAGAGGACAGCTTGCAGTAGTTGGTTCTCTCCTTTACCGACAGGTCTTGGCATTAAACTCAAGTTGTCAGGCTTGACAGCAAGAGCCTTCAGCCACTCACCCACCTTGCAGCCCGTATCTTACTTATTTACTTAAATAGCTAAACATTTTAAAAATTAGATTTCTATGTTTTATGTGACAGTGTTTTGCCTACATGAATTATGTATGTACACCACATGCATGTGGTGTCACAGACATCAGAAGAGGGCATTGAATCTCCTGGTACTGGAGTTACAGATGGTGTGAACCAGCATGTAAGTGCTGGGAACTGAACCCAGAGCCTCTGCAAGAATAGCAAGTGCTCATAACTGGTGGGTGTCTCCAGGCCTGCCGTGAATTAGATGGTTTTTCCTGTTCTGAGGTTTGTTGGGGATTGTTTATTGATTCTGGACACCAGTCTTTTGGAAGTACTTTTTTATATGGTTGGGCACTCTCTCACTTTCTTGTGTGAGATTTATCATACACTTGATAAGATGTACTCAGCTTTCTTTGTAATTAGTGGCTTTGTGGGATAAGAAGGCTTCACCTATTTGAGGTTGACTTTCATATTAGAGCCTGGGTCTGTCACAGAGGAAGTCACGTGTGGTGCCGTTATCTGGTCCTGGCCCCCTTTCTTGTTTTCAGGGCAGCTGAGAAAGCCTTCAGGAGACTAGCCACATTGTCTTTGGGTCCCAGTGCCACATGCTGTTATATGTTGGGTGTGAGTTCACATGGGTCTGTGGAAAGAAAATAGAGGCATTCTAAGGATGACATTTTTAGCCTTTCGAGATGCAGGGGGATTGATTAGCCTTTCCTGGGCTGACTCACTGTAGTTTAGCAAAGGGCTTTTTTATTGTTATCGAATTCACACCTTTAGCAAGTTAATTTCCATACACCAAAACCTCTTATCTAAGCCTCCAAAGGGACTATGCCAAATGCAAATTCTCAGTTAAGAAATACCATGGTTTTCTGGGTTGTCCCCCATCCAAGGTTTGCATAGGCTTTGAATCCCTAGGAAACTCTCAGATAAGACTTCAAACAGGCCGGGCAGTGGTAGCGCACATCTTTAATCCCAGCACTTGGTAGGCAGAGGCAGGTGGATCTCTGTGAGTTCGAGGCCAGCCTGGGCTACGGAGTGAGTTCCAGGACAGAGCTACACAGAGAAACCTTGTCTGGAAAACAAAACAAAACAAAACAAAACAGACTTCAAACAGGAGGTACCGGACAAAAGGCAGATCAGGGGTTGGGGATTTAGCTCAGTGGTAGAGCACTTGCCTAGCAAGCGCAAGGCCCTGGGTTCGGTCCTCAGCTCTGAAAAAAAAAAAAAAAAAGGCAGATCAAAGCTAGATGCTAGCCCTCTGAAATTGAGCCAGCTGCAGCTCTGCAGGGGCTCCCCTGACCTCACGTGTGCACCTTCCTCTTTCTGAGTCTCTGGAGGCTTCTCTTGAGAGTCAGAGAGGGTGATGGCCTAGGGTAAAGATGGAGTGGCAGGAGCCTGCTGTGGCTCATAGCAGAGCGTATGTCTATAACCATGTTAAGTCCACACATAGTCTCACTAGAAACTTCCACAGTTTAGTGTTGGCTTTTCATTTTTACATTAACGAGCTGAGAGCCCGCTAATTACTGTGCTATTTTTTTTTTTTTTGACTTCTCACTTGTCAATATCTTGGAGTGTGTCAGCAATAACATAATACAGTAGTGTGTAATACATTGTAGGATGTTTAGTACTGTCTTTGTCTTGGTGTTTGAATATTCCTTTTCTTGGCACGAACACTATCTTGTGGGTTGTCCATCCAAACCAAGGACTGCGTAGCTTCAAGCATAGACATTCCTTATCTTCCAGGCTGGAGGCCAGAAGGCCTGGTTCTTCTGAGTGAGGGCTATGAGGAAGGGTCTGTTCCTGTGTGCCTTTTTGGCTCTGGCTAGCTTCCTTTCCTTGGCTTGCAACTTACCCCACTGTGTGTCTACACCATACTTTCCCTTTGTTTCACTTTTTTTTGGGAGGAGAGGGCTTGAGACAAGGTTTCTCTGTGTAACAGCCCTGGCTGCCCTGGAACTCGCTTTGTAGTTCAGGCTGGCCTTGAACTCACAGAGATCTATCTGTTTCTGCCTCCAGAGTGCTGGGATTAAAAGTGTGCGCCACCACATCTGGTTATTTTACTTATTTTTATGTGTGGGTTTACATGTGTGTGCACAGGTACAAGCGTGTGTGTTACAGTATGTGTGTATGTGTGTGTTTCCCTCTCTGCTTTATAATGTCACTTGTCCTATTGTGTATGTTAGGAGCTATTGTGCTCCAAGTGGCCTTGTCTCATCCCAATAAACGCTTTTCTGAGGTACTGGGGAGGTTTAGACTCCCAACATGAGACTCTAGAGGGACACATTCACCTGTAGTGGTCTGGTTGTTGCAGAATCACCCTCTCGCTCCAAAGGGACAGTAAAGTGACTTCTGGTGGTTTGCTATTATTAGCAGAGTAGCCAAGACCCCTAGAGGAAGTTAAACACAAAACAGAAATCGAGACACAGGTTTAAAGAATGTCCAGAGATGGCATGAAGCTTTTAAGGAGAGCAGCCGGAGTGACAGGCTCACGGATCACCTGTGTGGGGATGCAGGACTCAGCTGTGGGACTTCTGCCGGTTAGCCAGAGGGCCTGGGGTGAGGGGCCATAGTGGGGTGTCTTCGGGGACGCATGTGTTCCAAGTGGGATCTGAGCCCAGGCATTGTTGGGTTGGCAGAAAATAGGTTTGTGCCCAGCCAACGTGTGCCACCAAGGCAGCGTCTCATCAGATCTCCTTTACCCTCTTGAGCTCTGAGGCTAGGTGGGTGTGGTTGCCTGACTGTCTGGGCCAGACAGACCCAACCAGTCTTTGAGCCTGGCCTTTCCAGAGAGGCTGTGGTTCCTGAGTGACCCGATGGCATGTTCCTCTCTGATCCCAGATATCCAGCTTCTCTTCGACAAGGCTAAGTGTGACAGCAGTGTCATCAAGGATCTCCTTGGGGTCAAGACCTACATTCGGGATAGGGACCTGGGCCTCTTCCTGAGTACCATCGAGAAGCGGCTGGTGCAGCTTCTTGTAGTGCAAGCCTTCCTTGAGGTCCAGGTGGGTGGCAGGGACTTGGGTGTGTGGCCCAGCTTGGCTGGGCCTGCTCTAACTCCAGACTCCCACACTCTCAGAACCATATCCCTTTGACTGACGCTGCCCTTCTGGCGCTGGGCCAGAACCAAGAGGACCCTCCAAAGAAGACTACCCCAGTCCAGCCCCCTGACACCCTGTGAGGCCTGGGCGGAGCAGGAAGACTGACTCCATGGGGCAGACAAAAGGGGGTGGGACGGAGGGCTTGGGGATGGCTCGTGGGTTTGGCCTTCTGGGGTACAGGGCTGAAGTGGGAACTTGGAGGGAGGTGGGAGAGTGGGGTGCTGGGACTCCAAGGGGAGGGGACAGGCCCAGGACAACTGGGACCTGTGTGTGAGGCAGAGCTATGGAATTGGACTTTCTTCCCTTCTCCCACCGAGGGAGGACTCCCCAGGTTTTGTGGTCAAAGAGGACTACCCTATGAGCAAGGAGGAGCTGCTGAGTCAAGTCGTGAAGTCGGTGAGAGTGGGGCACCAGGGCTGGGACAAGCACTTGTACTACCTGTCGGGGACCCTAATGTTGTCCACCCCCAGGTGGAGCTCCAGGAACTGGAGGAGCCCTTGAGGAAGCTGGACAGCAGCCCAAGCTTGACTTTCTCCAATACTCAGATGACCCTGTCAGGCCCCTCCCTGGGGATGCCCCGGAGGACGAGCACAGTCCCCGAATCCATTCTGAGCCACAAGAGAGGCCGTGGTACCGGCTCCACAAGCCATGTCACTTTTGGTGACTCTGGCTCGGCCGCAGGCCCTGTGACCTTGGCTTCTACCAGTGCCAGTGGAGCACTGGGGTCTAGTCGGGGCTCTCTGTCAGGCCGTGGGGGCTTCAAACACACCAGCTCCAGCAGCTACCTGGGGTCCACTGGCTACCTGGAGACCAGCCGAGGCCGCGAGAGCATAGGAGGTGGTATGCAGAGCCAAAGCATGGGATCGGAGCTGAGTAGAGGCCCCAGCTCCAGCAGCGGCCAGGCATCCAGTGCCCTCCCCGCCTCCAGGCCGAGCTCCTCCACTAGCAAGGACTCGAAGGGTTTCAACTAGGGCTGCAGGTCCCTTCCCGCCTCAGTGCTTGACAGGTGTTCTAATCTTTGCCTCATTTCTCCCTAGAGACTCTTCAATCCCTCTACCCAGGCCTCTTGAGTTCCCCCCATCTCTTTCCCATCTCCCGCTCACTGTTAGGCCCTGTGTCTTGGCTTGGACTCTGTTGTCCCCCTTCCTCCATGCTTCCCGTCTCTACCCCAATAATCTCTTTCCCAAGCTTCCCTGCGTCTGATGCCTCTGTCTCCTAACTGGACTCCCCTCTATTGACTAGGTGAATTGTAACAATAGGAAATAAAGGTCAGAGCCCAGCCTTTTCCCCAGACTGGTTCCTACTGGTGTGTTCAGACATGGCTTCATCTGTTTCCAGCTCAGGGAAAAACATTTGTGAGCCGATTCCTGGATCTACCTATTCCTGTATCCATCTATTGCTACACCCACCCACCCACCCATCCGTCTTCTGTCTTTTCCCTGTTTATGGCTCTGCTGGAATCTGTATCAGTCCAGACAGGCTGTGTTATCTGTAGTAGCCAACATCCCCTGCATCTGGCTCTTATGGAGCCAGACTTTCTCTGGCTCCAATATTCTTGCTTCTCTGTGGGTGAGTTAAGACCTCTCTTCCACATCCTGCTCTTGTCCCAGGCTGACAGAACATTTCAATCTGGAGTTTTGGTCCTGGAAAGAAAACATGGCAAAGCAGATAGTAACCCTTGGAGGTTAACGTGGACCCAGTGGTCTCACTATGCACATCTGCAGCAGAGCAGGCCTTGGCAGGGGATGGGGGATGGGACTTTACAGACAGCCCTGACTATTGCCCCCCCCCCCCCCCCCCCCCCCCCCCCGCAGTGGGCCATAGTGAGCTGAGTTTTGAACTGAAAGGCATTAGGACACAGTGGATGACTCTGCCTGTAGTAGAGCCATGCCTGAATGCTCTGTCAAAATTTAACCTAGCCAAACCTAGATTAAATTCATCATTTACCCTCTAGGCGTTCCTCCCTCCAAATGGGTGAAAACAACCTGCACTTCAAGGGAGTTTGTGAGAATAAAACACCTTGGTTTGTGTGAAGCATCTGCCACAGCCTGGCCTGACCAACACAGATCTCAGCAGAGCTGGAGATGGGGAAAACGCAGAAAGTGGGCGATGGCCGGATGGATGCAGGCTGTATGGAAGCATGTATGCAGAATGGATGACCGTAACTGAGTACATTCCCTAGCACACTGTCATGCTGCGAACATGGCTGTTATACTGTCGTTGTGTTCTCAGTTCAGATACTCTTATGAAAGTATTCCCAGTGTGTGGTGTGTGGAGTCTTCATAAAGAGAGGCAAGGCTTTGGTGAGTGCTGAGTGGTTGGCATGCTGGGAGGAGGAAGCTGGGGGTTGCCTAGGATCGTTGGGAAATGTCTCCTCACCCAGGCAATGTCATGGGGCAGCAAGAAGGCCCTTGTCAGATGTGCATCTTGGACTTTCAAGCCTCCAGAATGTAAGAACTTTTTGTATTTTATTTTATATTTGGATCTCATGTGGTTCAGGTTGGCCTTGAACTCAACATGTAGCCGAAACTGACCTTGAAGTTATGATTATTGTCTTGCTTCCACCTCCCAAGTGCTGGGGTTACAGACGGACACCACCATGTCTGGTGTATGCAGTGCTGGGGATCTGACCCTGCTCTTCATGTACGCTAGGCAAGCACCCTACCAGCTGAGCTACAGGACCGATGATTTTGTTCTGCAGCAGTAGTTTGGATCTGGAGTGTCTCAGAGGCCTGTATGTTGAAGGTTTGGTTATCAGCCTATGGCTTGCTTCCTTCCTTCCTTCCTTCCTTCCTTCCTTCCTTCCTTCCTTCCTTTCTTTCTTTTTTTTTTTTTTCCAGAGCTGAGGACCAAACCCAGGGCCTTGCGCTTGCTAGGCAAGAACTCTACCACTGAGCTAAATCCCCAACTCCAGCCTATGGCTTTCTTAGGAGAGGCTGAGACATTGGGGAGGTGTGGCTAGGTGGAAGGAAGTGAGATCACTTGGGGGTGTGCCTTTGAAGGAGATATTGTGGCTCCAGTGATTTCTCCTCTTGATGCTTTCTAGACTCTGGGAGCTGCCTTGTTGCATACAGGCTCCCTCTCTGTTCTGCCTCATAAGCCCAAAGGCAATGGTGTCAGGTGACTGTGAGCTGACACCATGGATTTGGAGCAAACATTTCCTTCTTATAATTGATTGTCATAGGTGTTGTGTCACAGCTGCTTGGGGGGCTCAGGCTGTAGAGTTCATCCCTCACTAGACACCTATCTTCCCTGGTGTTTTGAGTTTTAATTTCTTAACCATATTTCAATAGAATAAGAATAAAACAAAACCAAAAGGAAGTATCCAAACCCATGCGCTCCTAATATTGTCTACAAGTACATTACGATTAGAAAATATAAATGTACTGGTTGGTTTTTGTAAACCTAAACATCTCTGGGAAGAAGGGATCTTGATAGAGAAAATGCCTGTATAAGGCTGTCCTGTAGTCTTGATTAATGGCTGATGTGGAAGGCTCAGCCCTCTGTGTGTGGTGCCACCCCCGGGCAGGTGGTCTTAGGGTGTATGAGAAAGCAGGCTGAGTAAGCCATAGAGCACTAGCCAGTAAGATGTGCTTCTCCATGTCCATGGCTTCTGCTTCAGTTCCTGCCTCGCAGTTCCTGCCTTGAGTTCCTGCCCTGACTTCTCTCCGTGGTGGAGTGTGACCTAAGTGTTATAAGGCAATTAAAGCCTTTCCTTCCCAAGTTGCTTTTGGTTATGGCCTTTACCACAGCAACAGAAAACTAAGAATAAATGTTTGATAATCTACTTGTATAGTGGTTTTACTATAAACTTTCTCACTAAGAGGCGAAAAGCCAAACGTGTGTGTGTGTGTGTGTGTGTGTGTGTGTGTGTGTGTGACCATTTGCACATGTGCTGACCCTGAAATCATCAACTGCAGAAGAAAGCAGTTTTGAACACACAAGAAACAATTATAAAAAGCCCTGAGCACATGCACATACTAGGTTCATCTTTTGGTGCTTATTTACTGCTCACAGAAATGTTTACTTCCCTAAGCAGGGATTTATCTTGGATAACAAGTGCAGAAATATAAACTGTGGCAGCCACAGACTCAGCGTCATAGACACTGTTCTGTAGCTGTGAAGAGACACCACGACCAAGGTGACTCTTACGAAAGAAAACATTTAATTGGGGCTGGCTTAGTTTCAGAGGTGAGTCCATTGTCATCATGGTGGGGAGCGTGGTGGCAAGTAGGCAGGCATGGTGCTGGAGAAGTAGCTGAGAGTGCTCCGTCTTGGTCTGAAGGCTGGGGTGGGGTGATGGTGGAGGGCCCAAACAAGGGTGACACTGGGCCTGGCTTGGGCTTTTGAAACCTCAAAGCCCACCCCCAGTGACACACTTCCTCCAACAAGGCCACACCTCCTAATCCTTCTCAAATGGTGCCACTCCTTGATGACTAAGCATTCAAATATATGTACCTATGGGGACCATTATTATTCAAACCATCAAACTCAGGGAGCAAAAAGTTTGTGCTTTGAGGGAGATGTCAATACCATCTTTCTACCACTCTCCACATTACTCAAATAAGGGTGTTCCCCTAATTCCCAGAGAGTAGCAAGGACAGAAGGAAAAGGAAGTGACAGCTATCTCTTTCTGACAGTTTCCAGAGACTTGCAAATTCCATGCTCCTCGTTGGCTGGGTTCACAAGCTCTGCTTACCACTGTTAGGAGACACACTGGGAAACTTGTTTAAAGACAGTAGTCAGTTCTGAGACATCTGCATGCGTCTGTAGGAGATAAATGAGACGAAGGGACAACTGCAGCGCCACAGGAAGGATCAGCCATGTCAGTCCAGAAAACAAATCATGGCAAGTACCCATGGACAGAGCTGCAGAGACAGGAGCTCTGACCACAGTGCCATCCAGCTGTCCTCTGCGCTGAACTGACAAAAATGTATCTGGAGCAAGGAGGTGTCACCTGGGAAGGAGGCCACCAGATGCATTGCAGATTCACATAGCAGAGTTGAAAGGGTGCATTGCATAACATTTTAAGTCAAGAAAGTGGAGAAATTGTGAATATTGATATAGCTGCAGCAGATGTTAACAGTGTCTCAGGTTCATTGTACACTCACTATGCACAGTGACCCAAAGCTTTTTTTTTTTGTTTTTAATTAAAAAAAGAATCATGGTCTTTCTCCAGTTGTGGCTTACATGTAACTACAGGGATATGTGCTTACAATGCTCCTTTGCCTGGTATGGTGGTAGATATGTTTTCACAATATGGGAGACTAAGGCAGGAGCATCACATGAGCCTAGGAGTTCTGGGTCAGCATGGGCAAGTAGGAGATCCTATGTTGAAAACAAAATCTTTCCCATAAGCCCTAGTCCCATGATGAGTCTGCAGTGGGCTCTTCCATGATGCCTGCTACAATGGAGGCATTCCGTGTTGCTCAGATCCCTAACTTCCTCTTCAGCATGAAGACGGATGTCTTCTCAGAAAGGCTTCAAACCCTTCTGAGGCTTCTGTTCCATGCTTGATTCTACTGATCAATAAGATGCTGAATTCTGGTTAGTGCCCCAGACATGCGAACTTACTGAGCTTCCTTTTTGCAGTCCTTGTTCACATTTCTGCAATGAGGAGGCTATTGGGGGAGCCTTCTCACATCCATCTTCCATTTTCAGGAACCCTTGGATTGGCGAGTCTTCTGTGGCACCCAAATGCTGAGGCCTTGGTGTCACGTTGGTGGGACTTTTCTTGTGTGTGGGTCCTGATGTGGGTGTTGAGCTTTGAGGGCCTGTCCCACACTGCTGGCCCTGTAGGGTGTGCTTTTGCACACTGCTGCATGTGTGCATCTTATCACTCATGTGATCTCCATATGCTTGAGGAGGAATGCCTGGCAGACGAAGGCCTTCCAACACTTGTAACACTGGTGGCTCTTCACTGTGGTACTGGCTTGCTGACGTGTTGCAGAACTTTCTGTGCTGGTATGTTCCGAGTCTGTGTTTCTATAGCATGAGATGGCACACACAGGAGGCAGTGTGTGTACATAGGTCTGAATTCTGACTTTCTCCCCTGAGGTGAATCCTAGGTGGTAGTGGAGCTTGGACATCACAGAAGGCTTTTCCAGATGGATCCCATTTCTGAAGACCCACCCCCAATTCCTGCCTGCCAGTCCATAGGCTATATCACAGCTCCATCTGAGTTCTCACATGTGGACCCAACAGAGACTTCAGCCAAAAGACAGGCATATTCATTGGTTTGGGTGTGTTTGGATGGTTGCTTGACGCAGGATATTTCACAATACTGAAGTTCCTTGATGGGGCATGTATTCTTGTGGAACCCTCCTGGGAAGGCATGAGTGTCCAGCTGGGTTTGGGGATGTCTCTTATCTGATGTCCACAGAGTCTAGCTGGAGCTGTGACTTTTTCTAGGTTTGTGGGGATGTGTTTCTAGTACCCTATTGGGGTGTGTGTGGGATCTTCAAAGACCTCCTCCAGTGTTTGCTTGAAATGTTCTTGTGGAGTGGATGTTTGATTTTGTACTGAATCATCCAATTTGTAGTAAAGTGAATCAAAAGTTTGACTCTGTCCCAAGTAGAGTGAGATGAGAGAATGCAGAATTGGATAGGGAAGAGATCCGGCCAAGCCCCACACCTCCAAGAATGACATTGGGATGGGACTCTTGGAAATTTGTCCATAGGTCACACTCGAGGGACAGAGGTTCCTAAGAAATGGTTCTGACAACGTTAAGTCCATGCTGACATGTGGGAGAGAGCTGGCAGGACAGGACAATGGAAGGCGTGCGGGTGTGGACGGGGAACAGACACTCAGCCCTCCCTGGACTGTGTATTCTGTATTCTCACTGAAGCGACACAAGGCATACATGAGAGGATTTAACAACCTGCAGTGAAGCCTCTGGTGCCCTCCTGTCAGTCCAGCACTTGGGAGGCTGAGGCAGGAAGATTGAGAGTTGGAGGTCATCTCAGGGGAAAAGTGTCCAACCTAACAATACTAAGCACAGCGGAGTATTGCATAGCGACTGGTTCCATGTTGCTCCAGGACAATTCTCCTCAAGGGACTCTTAGACCCATGAAGGAATCCTCTCCATCTCTCCCCCCTCCAGCCCTGGGAAACACAAGTCTGCTTTTTGTACTTGGATTTATCTAGTCTGCCACACAACAGAATCTGACATGCTGATCAATCAGCATCACCCGCAGCAGTGCTGAATACTATTCCACATTATGGGTATCCCACGTTTTGTTTCTCTGTTCACTCACTGATGGACATTTGGTTTGTGTGATGTTTTGAATGAGAACGGCCCCCAAGGGCTCATGTGGGTTAGGAGGTGTGGCTTGTGGCAGGTCTTTAAGGACTGTCTTGAGTGGGAAGAGCCGCTTGCTGTGGGTGGCACCATTCCCTAGGAAGTGGCCGAGGACGGCATAAGGGTGAAGGGAGTCAGCTGAACTGGGACATGCATTAATTCACTGTTCTTTGCTCTTGATGGTGGGTGTGATATGACCCATTCTCTACCTGCTGCCCTGGTAACCTAGACCTGTAAACCAGGCAAACTCTTTCTGAAGTTACTTTTGTTAGGGTATGCTATCACAGTAACAGGAAATAAGGCTAAGACAGTGAGTTCCTGAATGCACACCTGGCCATCCCCTTATAATTATTAGGATTACATTATTGGGATTGTACCAACCACCTCCCAGCCAGAAACAGGACACCATTAGTTTTTGGGAAAACTCCATAGAGCCCAAGCAGCTGCCAGCTGTGGAGACACAGAAGGGACAAGAGGTTACCTAGAGAAGACACTGGATCTGGAGCGAGCGGCTGTTGCACCTGCTGAGGGTCCCCTGGATCCCAGGAGTGGTTAGGGTGAACGTGGTTTCACTCAAGCTGAATGTAGCTGGTTCATCTCACAGTAACATCGAAGAATTGGGAATATCCTGAAAATCATTCAGAATTTAAAAACAGAGATTTCCTGAGAGACCTCAAAATGAAGTTAATTTTTAGAGACAGGGTTTTTCTATGTATTCTCAACTATTCTGGAATTTGCTATGTAATCCCAAGGTTTGCCTCTCCTGCCTTTGCTTCCCAAGTGTTGGGATTATAGGAGCCTACCACCCTTCCCCACAGACCACAAAATGCACTCTTCAAATAAACATCCAGTGGAAAATTGTAGCTTTATTCTGAGTAATGTATAGGCCTTGTTGCCAGAGTTTAGGCCAAGCCTGGACTTTAGAGTTGCAGTTGACCAGGCTCTGTCATGGATCCTGACATGCCAAACACAGACGCAATCAGGGCTAAGAAGTGACGAGTGTGGAAGCTGCTTTAACCACAGTGATCATGTTGGGAAGAGCAGATAAATGGGTTCAGAGAGCACAGATCTGTGTTCCGGGGACTTTACAGGGAAGGGGAAGCTGGGGGGCGGGGAGGCTGCACATGGGTATGTGCATCTGGCAGAACAGAACAGCAGGGGTTGACCCGCACCATTAGCTCTGCACTGGCTCTTCAAAGGGTTCTGGAGATGTCATTTCAGTAGAGCAATCTGGCTCCTTTGAGATGACCACTCTTGCTTCAGAGTGTGTCCTCAGTTTCCTTGGACAGTGGGGTTCATCATTGCTTAGGGGAGTCTCCATGTCTTATCACGAAGTCCTGAGAGCCTCAAGAGGCAAAACACCCAGAGAGGTGGCCAAGTGGAGGCCTGACACAGCCAGTGTCCGAGCTGCCTTCACCCATCAAAATTCATGTGCATTTACCTCCTCCTGAGGGTGCCTGACGATGACATCATCCCTGTTGCTGCTGGTGCCTGCAGCATCTGCCGAAATTCCTCTCCACAGCCACACTTGGCATTACTCTTTCCAAGTTCTCTGCATTTTATTGTTCATCTGTATTTTAGTGGCAGGTCCTCTCAGTGTCTGTTATTCTGTGTGTCCATCAGGTAGGTGTTCGCACTTGCTGTGGCTCAGGGTTCCACTGGATCAGCCGATCACGGCAGACAGGGCATGACAGAGCAGGGGAAGGTAGAGCCAGCAGTGGAGGCTAGAGCAAAGCCAAGTCCAGGACTTGCTCCTAGTGGCCTACTTTCTCCAGCCAGGTCCCTGCCCCACCTTCTGCCATTACATGTGAGCTCATCACAAGCTCAATTCAGGGATCCTCAGGACCCAGCCACTCCTCAGATGAGGCCAAGCCCCATACATGAGCTATGTGTATTGGTTCTTCTGCTCCTTGCATTGTTTGGAAGGAGAGAGTCTGAACTGAGGACATTCCTGAAGGAATTAATTCCCTGCTAGAACTGGCTGCCTAGGGAAGTGTTTCCCTCGAGTCAGCATGCAGAGGCCAAGGCAACTGAGATTTAAGAGGGGGGACGGGCTCCATCCTGAGCAGCCTACAGAACTTGGGCAGTGTTTGCCACGTGGTACTGGTTGTACAGGCATGAATGATGCAGAAGTGAGAGGGTCTTGCAGGTTTGCATCAAGGATTCAGAAAGCCACCGAGGGCAGGCATTGTTACAGGGTCAAATTCCCCACAAGGAGGGTCTGAGACGCCATTGCAGAAGCTGTGACGGTGAAGTCCGCACGGCAGTGGAAACCACAGGATGTGGACGATGCCAAGAATGTGGACATTTAAGAGGACAGCTGTAGGCATGGGATGGCGCTGGCCCAAGAGAGAGTCTGTGTGTGCTGCCAGTGACAGAACTAGAAGGGTGGAACTGCCCAGGCACAGTGATGCTCAGATGACTTCATCACCATTTCCAGAGCCAGCCAACGGAGCTACAGGGCATGATTTTGCCCTGCTTGGTTTCTGTTTTGCTTTGGTGGCACTGTATAAATGAAGTGTGGAATAGAGTATTTGTTTAACTATCTAAAGATGCGTTACATTTATTTGTGTTGCAGAATAATTGTTCAACTATGTAAAGATGTACTGCATTTGTTTGTGCTGCATTTGTTTAACTATGTAATGATGTGATGCTGTTTCACCTTGCCTGCCTAAGGCACCTGATTGGTCTAATAAAAAGGCCAATAGCTAAGCAGAGAAGGGATAGGCGGGGCTGGTGGGCAGAGAGAAAAAGGGAGTCAGCCAGCCAACCAGGAGTGAGCCAGCCAGACACGGAGGAAGCAGGAAAGCTGGATGGACATCTTGTAGATGAGATAAATGAGCCTCAGGGCAGCACACACATTATTAGGAATGGTTAATTTAAGTTTTTTAAAAAAGAGCTAACTGGAAACAAGCCTAAGACAAAGCTGATCATTCATAATTAGTATTAAATCTCTGTGTCATGATTTGTGACCTGGTGGTCCAAGAAAGCTGGCTACATGGAAGAATGCAATTTATTTTTATTTTTATTTTGCAGGGCCTTAGAGTTAAGAGCTTACTTGATTCTCAGAAGAGTTTGCTCTTTTGAGCAGTTTTGTAATTGTTTTTTGTTTGTTTGTTTGTTTGTTTGTTGTTGTTGTTGTTGTTTTTCTCTGTAGCCCAGGCCATCCTGGAACTTGATCTGTAGAGCAGGCTGGTCTTGAACTCAGAGATTCACCAGCCTCTGCCTTGAGTTCTGGGATTAAAGGTGTGCACTGCTGTCACCAGCACCTGGCTTCAACTTTGTAATTGTTAAGACTGAGACTTTTAGTGATGAACTAAATAAAGTTTGCCTAAGGAGAGGAACATGGTACTTTAGGGACCAGGGTGGAGTGTGTGTGTGTGTGTGTGTGTGTGTGTGTGTGTGTGTGTGTGTGTTTATGCATGGATATGGAGAGGCCAGGGTCAATGTTGGTATCTTCCTCTATTGCTCTCTACCTTTTTATTTGATTTCATAACCTCACTTACCAACAACCTCACTTATAAAAACCGTCACCTACCATTCCCTTTCTCTTTATTCAGTCCAGACCCCAAACCATGAACTGCCAAAACCCACCTACAAATGGCCTCCTCTACCAACAGCCTGTGGTTTGGAGCAACATGGCAACACGGATGAATATGAAAGACAAACACTTGGGAGCTCACAGATCCAGAGTGGAGTGGTAGTTTCCAAGCCTGCAAGGGAGTGGGGACAGGACAGGAAGATGGAGGCAGCAAGGTTAACAAGTACAAGGACACAATGTGAAGGGGGAGCGACTTCTAGTGCTCTGTAGTGTAGTAGGATAGTTGTGATTGACAAGGGTTAATTGTACACTTCCGAGTAGTGAGGATTGAGGACATTGTTGTTCCCAACACAAGCAATGAATGTTGGAGGCCACTGATACACAGTCACCATGATTACCCCAGCTGTGTTCTTTACCAAACCATAGCCTTCTCTGGGTCACGCTGGCTCAGGAAGTCCCTTTCTGTCTGGGCAACTGTGTCCTCTGTCATTAGCTGCCTCCTCCAACTCTGGTCTCCTGTTGGTCCCTTCTTTGCTTCAGTGGTCTAGTCCCAGGAGTTCTTGCATCTCTTACCCACTCCTTTGCTGAGGTATAAACTAGTTCTTATTCATTATATATATATTCTTGCTTGCTGAAGCCAGGCTACAGGTCTTAACATAGGCAGAAGAATACAGAGAGGTCCCAGCAGAAGGGTCCAGTTTCACATTGTCCAGTAGAATCTTTTTTTGAAGGCAGCAGAGGAGAGGGTTTCCTGATCAGCCATGGTCTGCAGCTCCCATGTGCAGATGCAGGAGGCCTCCACAGAACTGGTAAGCAGGGAGCAAAAAGCCCCCACTTTTCAGCACACACAAGGCATGGATGCTGGCCCCACCAGGAGACAGACATTATCCTTGAGCTGCCAAGGATACTGTTCTGAGTCTAGTAGCATCTTGGCTGACACCAAGAGGGCCTGGGCCCCAAGACAGACTGTCAGGCACACTGACAACTCCATTTTCACACCATCATCAGCCAGAGTATCCAGGGCTTGACAGCCACTGCCACTGAGCCCTGTGACAGCTGAGCCTTGTGACAGCATTGGTTAAGTCTCCCTCCACTTCTTCCAGAAGCCCACACTGCCCATGAGCCACTCTCTGAGCTGGCCATCCTCCACCTGAGCATGACTGCATGTGGCTTACACAGTAACCCCCTCCTGAACAGCAACTGGGGTGTCAGCCACACAGTGGATGACTTTGGAAGCTGTCAGCTTCTTTTCAATGGAGTTGATGATGGCATCTGCTACAGAGAACACCATGATATGCCTGACCTCAATGTCAGCACCAACTTCATCAGGATGAACAGACATGTGGCTTCACAGCCAGAAAGAGCACGCCACTGTGTCACACTGTCTCTTTGTTGTGCGGTGTCAGATTCACCCCCATGCTCCAGAGGGCAGAGACTGTGGTTTGGTTCATGGCCGGGGAGCTGGCCATTATCTTGTGAGCAATCAGAACACTGGCTGCTATGAAGTCCTCTGCTTTATTCTATTTGTTTTTAAGCAGGGTATGCAGTCCAGGTTAGCTTTGAACTCTTAATCTTCCACTTGAGATTCTCAAGTGCTGGGATTATGCATGAGTCAACATCCCAAGTTCCAATTTTTTAAAGAGAGTGGCTTGATATGTTGCCCAGACAGACTTTAACTCCCAGACTCAGGGCATGCTCCCCTGTCAACCCCCTCAAGCGCACACCACCTGGCTGACTCAGTTCTTCACTTTCTTCTCCCTTTGCTTGAAGTTTCTGCCCTGGGATTTTCTAGCTCAAAACCACACCGACTATCCCAATAGCAGGCTCTTGCCCACAGAAAGGCCAGCCTAAGGGTCAACCAGGAAGGGAACATCACTTATAACTGGAGACCTCCATTTGTCCTCAGGTACCAGCCCAAAACAGGGTAGATTCTAGACCTCCACCTCTTCAGCTTTCTTTGGAGATGAAACCTATGGATTCTGCCTGGTTCCAAGGTCAGCTGGCTTATCCATGGCCCCCTTCCTGTGATCCACTCACAGGTGGTTGCCTGTCTTTTCTGTGGGGACCAGCTAGTCCCAGACATCCTGTGCCTCCTTCCAGGCACTTAATCCTCTACCAGTGATCTCACTAGGCATTCAGGAAAAGGACATCTCAGGTAGCTGATGAAACTCCAGCTTGTTCCTGAACTGACACACCAAACACTGGTACTACTTGTCCATTCCTTTCAGTTGATTAAAAAAAATAATTCCCCTTCCCCAAAAATCTTTCAAAGCTATTTCTCCTTGCTCTTTCCTTACTCCCTGCTCTAGGTTAGGAGGGAATCTCACCTGCAGCATAGCAGATCCACAACCTAAATCCTAATTCCCCATAGGACTCTGTCCAGGTCTTCTTGAAAATCAGTTTGTCTATGTCAGCATTTATAATGAGTGTATCTCACCTCCTGCTCTGACACTAGGTAATCGCTGAAAGCCTTGATTGACAGCTACTCTTCCTGTCGAGGTGACCCTGGGCCTATTCTCAATTCTTTATTTTCCTATTCCATTGGATTCTTAAACTTTAATTACCCCCCCCCCCCGGCAACTTGGGGCATAGACAGCTTAAATCACACATCCAAGTTTAAAGATAGACCCAACCTCCTCCTCCTCCTCCTCCTCCTCCTCCTCCTCCTCCTAATCCTCCTCCTCCTCCTTCTCCTCCTCCTCCTCCTCCTCCTTCTTTTTTAAAGGATTTATTTATTATGTATATATACAGTGTTCTGGCTGCATGCCAGAGAGGGTGCCAGATCTCATTACAGATGGTTAGGAGCCACCATGTGGTTGCTGGGAGTTGAACTCAGGACCTCTGGAAGAACATTCAGTACTCTTAACCACTGAGCCAGCTCTCTAGCCCAGACCCAACCTTCTTAATGATCTGCTGTAACTAGCAATTGTATTGAAGTTGTCATTTTGCAAACCACTTTCATAGGCTGGCAGTGTATCTCAGTAGTTGAGTCCTTGCCTACCTAGGTTCAATTTCTAGCACCTTGGAAAGAAAACAACAGAGAACACATTCTCTCTCTCTCTCTCTCTCTCTCTCTCTCTCTCTCACACACACACACACACACACACACACACACACACACACACACTCACACTTGCATCCATACAATTAGCTCAGTTAAACATTCCTCCAATAAATGTACTCCATCTATCATTCCAGAAGGAATCTGATAAAGCCCATGGCAAGGCCCTCTGGTGTGTATGGATTAGAGCAGCACAGGGCCAAAGAGGAGGCAAAAACCAAGCTGGTGCAGCCACAGCACTGTGTCAGGGAGCTGCAGAGAAAGCTCCAGGGACGGAGCAGGGTGGGGGGTGTTGGCATATGAAAAGTCCACCATACACACACACACACACACACACACACACACACACACACACCATACACCACATACCACACACACACACTCACCCCCTTACTCACTCCCCCCACATACACCTCCCCCCATACACCACACACACCACATACACATATCACATACACATATGTGGTGTCAGCTAAAATACCTGTTAGGCCCAGAGGACACAGAACCATCTTATGAAATTGTCAAGGGTACGACTTTTTCTTCCTTCCCTGCCTCTCACTTCTGCCTGCCCCTTCTCCTTTCAGGAGGGCTCAGAAGAGCAGCTGGCGATCTGTGTGAGGAAGAACAAGGACAAGAAAACATGTCACCGTCCGTCTGCAACCTACAGAGTCTATTTAGCATGAGCTGAATTAGGAAAGGGGAGAGAATGCACTCTAAGTGAGCGGGAAATCCCAATCGTTATGTGGCCCAAGGTTTGCAGTCCTCATGGTTAATTCGACCAAGTCTTCAAGCTCATGGTTTAAAATCATGCAAGGTTGTTGATTTCCTATGAGTAACCAGAGAAGCATGAATTGACCTGTGTTTTCATTCAAGGACAACAGGAAGGGGTGTTGGGAAAAAGAAAGAGAGAAAAGAATAACTACTTTCTGGTTATCAAAAGTAATTCTGAGAGAGAAGGACCAGGAAAGCTTGGTTGGGTAATAACAAATCAGAAGATACCATAAGCAAGAGTCACAATTAATCCAATTTCCTGCCCCTGAGATTCTAAGAGAAAAGAAAGTTCACAAAGCATGTACACAAACATCAGTACAGTGGTGTGACCCACAGATAAAAGAGCTTTAAAAAACCCACAAAGGGCTGGAGAGATGGGTCAGAGGTTAAGAGCACTGACTGCTCTTCCAGAGGTCCTGAGTTCAATTCCCAAGCAACCACATGGTGGCTCACCACCACCTGTAATGAGATATAATGCCCTCTTCTGGCCTGCAGGTATACATGCTGTATAAATAATAAATAAATAAATCTTAAAAAAAAGAAAACCCACTAAACCCAAAACAAAGTTTCACTTGGAGGCACCTACCTACAATCCTAGCTTCTGGAGGTGGTGGCCTGAGGATGGTGAGTAGCAGGCTAGCCTGGGCTAGATAGCTTGATCCTGTTCAAACAAAGAGTCAAACAAATAATAAAAACCCACAAGTGGATGCTGAAATGTAAGATGTTGTAATGTATAAACCATAAAAATGGCTGATGTACCTCAACATGGCAGTTGTTAAATACACTCCTCCCCCTGCCCAGTGTGTGTGTGTGTGTGTGTGTGTGTGTGTGTACAGATTTGTACAGTGTATGTGTGTGTGAGTGTGTGTGTGTGTGTGTATGTGTGTGGTGTGTGATGGTGGTGGTGGTGTGTGTGGTGAGTGCTTGTGTATGTGTGTGTGGTATGTAAGTGTGGTATGTGTGTAATAAGACAGAAGCTCTGTGAAATACTTGGCGTTTTGTGTGCAACAGAAACGAAGGTTTCACAAAACAGTGCCGATATTTGATCTATATAATGGCCTCCGATAGTTTTCCTTTTGTCCTAGCCTTGTCTGTGTCTTTAAAAATGTGCAGGTAGGACACACTTCAAACCTTAAAAAACAGGTCACCATTCTTGAAATCAAGTAGCTTTGATCACACTGTCCTGCAAAGTAATTGTGCTCAGGTGAAGTCTCTCTTCAGTGTGTGAAATTCTCCCTTCTCCGCCATCCTGTTTATACTCGGAGTGGTCAGATTTCAGCTGTGCGGATGCAAAGTGGTAACTTACACTGATTTAAGTTTACATCTCCATGGAATTTACGTAGCTTTGTGAATGGGGACTGAACCCAGGGCCTCGGGCACAGTTGGCACACGTGTGTTCTTCCACTGAGTTCTGTCCCCAACCTTCATGCATTTTACATAAACCAGACTTGGAGATTCTTTTAACAGTCCCTTTAGTTTTGTCTCCTCTTTTGTGAATTGCCTATTTCTATGTTCTGTCTGTTTTCTTAACAGTTGTCTCTTCTTTACTGACTTATTAGTTGTAAGACTTTGTTATTCTTGATCCTGAGCCTATGTTATTTATAGACTGATTTTTCCCCAATTTGAAGATGAACATGTCATCATTAACAGGGTCTCATTGTGAAGCACAGACTGCCTTAAATTTGTGACAACGCCCTTCCTCATCCTCTCAGGTGTGAGGTCACAGGTGTGAGCTACCATGTCCAGCTGAGCCTTATGTAGAACGATAGTGAGAAATGTAGCAATTACTTTTTTACTTTTTTACTTTTTTTTTTTTTTTTTTTTGGAGCTGAGGATCGAACCCAGGGCCTAGCAAGCGCTCTACCACTGAGCTAAATCCCCAGTCCCCGCAATTACTTTTTTTTTTTTTTTAATGTGTTTCGCCTATATGTGTGTCTGTGCATGTCTGGCGCCCGCAGAGGCCAGAAGGCTGTTTCGGATTCCCCAGGAACAGGAGGTCAGAGAGGTATGAGCTGCCATGTGGATGTCGGGAACAGGAACCGGATCCGGATCCTCTGTTAGACCAGAGAGTGCTCTTAACCGCTGAGCCATCTCCCCAGTCTGAGAAATGTGGCAATTTCTCACATTAGGCTCCTGTGTATTTAAAGAAAACCCTCCCTATTTCTGAGGTCATAAAAAGTTCTTTACAGTTTCTTCTAGACGTAAGTTTTGTTTTATATATTCGATTCTTCATCCAGATTCAGCTTGTATTGAAGTCACACATCCAAGCATCTCCAACCTTCTCTTCCTCCTCTTCTTTTTTTTTTTCTCTTCCCTTCCCCTCTTCGGTCCAGACAAAGGTAATGCTGATGTGTGCATTCCATGCTCACGCCTGGTCCTAGGTGGACACTTTGGGAAGATCCTACCCGTTCTGCAGGTTCCCGGGCTATTCAGGAATTTGACGGCAGGGGGCGCTGTGCGAACCGCGCTGGGTGCGTCGGGCTCTCTGGCACGTCCTCTCGCCTCCTCCGGGCTTCCGGCGCGGCTCCTGCGCGCCAGCATGGACCGTAACCCGTCGCCTCCGCCGCCTAGCTGCGATCAGGAGGACGAGGAGGACCTGGCCGGGGGAGACTGCATTGGGAGCACGGTCTACAGCAAGCACTGGCTCTTCGGCGTCCTCAGCGGGCTCATCCAGGTGGGGAGACTCGCGCAGGCTCCCTCCGAACCAAGGGCGTGGATGGGATGCTAGAGGTTCGCGGTGCCAATCCCCTAACTTCACCACGCACATACTTTACTCGGATTTTGCTTCCCAACCCCATTGTCACTTCCGAAGTCTAGACTCTGGCATTCCTGTTTCGTCGGCTCTTGTCATAGTGGACTGCATAGTTTGGAGTCACACAGCCCTGATCTCCAAGACGCAAGCTCATCCCATGCTGGAAGCGTGACTCGTTAACCCAGAGCCTCGGTTTCTTTCACACTTTGTATAAAATAGGATAACCAGTATTATCGTACACAAGGCTTTTATGTAGATTGAGATTATAATGACAGCAGAGTTTTCAGGAACTGTCAGATTTTTCTGCCTTCCATACCGCCAATTCCTGTTTTTGTTGTTTTCAGAGCCATTTTCTACATAGTGGCCAAAACAGCCTTCCTTTTTATTACTTTTAAAGGGTGTTTTTGATGCTCATAAGAGAAAACTTTCTGTTTCTTCACTGGGGATCCAAGGCTGGTTGCACCCACTTCAGCCTCCTTTTACTCACAGTATGTTGTGTTCCATCTCCAGTAGTCTGTTGGCCATCTCCAGACCTGTACTGTGCTTTCTGAACTCTTGTACACACCTCTGAATGCTGGTCTCATTTGCCCAGGACAGAGTCTTGCCCTTCCATGAGAGTTCACTTTCTTCTTTTAAGAGAAATGTCTTTCTTCTCCCAGGAACAGGTCATTGGTCCTTCATTGTTCCCCCCATAGCTCTTCACCAGTTCAGCTAAGTCTGCCTTCTCTATTGTGACTGTTTCCATGTCTTTTCTACACTAATCCTAAACTGTTTCAGAGCGAAAGTTAGATTGTTGACATTTCATTCCTGTTTTCTTCTGTTGCGGTGCCTACAGACACTGTTTACTCCAGGAATATAGAATGTGTAGATCTATCCAAGGCTCTAGTTACTAGAAACTTTTGCCAGAGGAAATGCTTTAGGGATACTCTCTTGGAGACTTCTAAGTGTTATTCTAAGTAATAGTCTATTACTTGGAGAACTCTGAGTATTTTAACTAATCTTTTTTCTTTATGTGTCTGAAGATTGTCACACTTGAAAGTGACAAGTCCGGCTCCGATGATGATGAGCAACAGATGGAGCTTGCTGAAGAAATGGAGACTGAGATTTGCAGAGTCTGGGATATGTCCATGGATGAGGTATGAGGATGGAAGTGAAATTCTGAAAAGACTCAAGAGTGAAGAGGTTTTAAAAAGATTCATTCCTTCACTGTTCAAGGGACTATAGGCTCTCCGGTTTGTGGTTCAGGGTATGAAGTCCCAGGAGCTCTTAATGTCAAAATTATGCCTTGAACATATATACAGTTTCATCCTATGGACAGTATGGTGTATTTAACATAAATGTGAACTAAGATAGCCATGACATCACTAGGCAGTATAATTTCATAGGGCCACTGACATATATGTGTGTGTGTGTGTGTGTGTGTGTGTGTGTGTGTGTGTGTGTGTACATATATACATACATACACATATGTAGTCATCATCGACTGAAACTTTATTATGTAGTGTGTGGTTTATAATTGGCATACCCCACAGCTAACAGATTTAACTTTTGCACCTTATATTCCTTGGTGAGCGTCATCTCTTTGGGGTCGCATATCCACTCTAGGATCACCTGTGTGGTATGCCCCTTTAGGTAATGTGGGTGGAACAAAATCTCCAGGGAGAAAGTTCCAGGCCACTGTAGTTACTTTGTGAACAGAATTTTTTTTCTGTTAATTACCATCACCACCCCCCTTTATTTATTTATTTATTTATTTATTTATTTATTTATTTATTTATCTTTTAAGGATTTTGGAAACCCAAGTCCTGATATTGGATGTAACTCAGTAGCACTTATCTCAGTTTTAGGTTATTACATGGTAGGATTTAGGGGGTGACTCCTAACCCATACCCCTTTCTCACCCCCAGCTTCTAACTTAAATCTGGCAGTCAGCAAATGTGTTTGGATAAGTTAATGAGAATTCTGGATGGTCAGAAAAAATGTATTTGGTACAGAATAAAAGGGGGGCTATTCTCTGGTGTGTCTCTGTCAAGTTAGATTTGTTTATGGGTTTGTTCTACTGTCTTAGGACCTAGTACCACCAAGGCTCTTCCGGTACTTTTGTCTTTTTATTTGGTTGGGTTTTTTGTTTTGTATTTTTCAAGACAAGGTTTCTCTGTGTAGCCCTGGCTGTCCTGTAGACCAGGCTGGCCTTGGACTTACAGAAATCACCTGTCTCTGCTTCCCAAGTGCTGGGATTAAAGGTGTGTGCCACCATCACCCAGCCTACTTGTGTCTTTTAGACACTGTTCCTGACCTTTGATTTTTCCCTTGTGGATGAAAGGAAATAAGCAGGAAATTAAACTTTTAGGGTTGTCTGAGCTGTGGAGCTGTATGCCACATCTAAATTGCTAATCATTTTTGTTTGTAGGACGTGGCTTTAATTCTCCAAGAATTTAAGGCTCCTGACATATTCATGGGAGTGCTGGCCAAATCCAGGTGTCCCCGATTAAGAGTAAGTGTGTACAGTTCTTCTCTCCAGTTTTGCTTACCGGCTATAAATCAGTGTCAAAATACTTATTGAACATTCTTAGGTAGCATACTCCTTGAAATGACTAGATATGTAGAATTTTAGATTTGGATTAGGTTAGGGAGATCAATGACTTGATTTAACAGCTGTGGAAACCAGATAGGCATAACCATACTAGGCTGCCAATAAGTGACAGAACCAGAAACTGTGCCTAGACCCGCTGTTTATTTCTCAGTTCATTGTTCTTTTCATTCACAAAGGCCTCCATTGCCTAACAACGTCTTGAAGTTGTTGCTGGTCAAGACTCCCACAGTCTAATTGTGAGAACTCTGTTGTAAAATCTACCCGCACGCTCTTCCTGGTCGAGGGCGGTCTGCATCCTGGCTCACCAGCATGCCACATTTCTGGCCTTCCCTTCCCTTTCAGTCTGTTACTCAGTGTCCCAAGAGCGACAGCTGGAACTCTGTCTGTCTCTGTGTGCAGCACACTCCCTGAGCAGTGCAGTGTCCTGAGCTTTCCTACTGTGTCTGTCTCTGTGTGCAGTGAAGTCCATGAGCAGTGCAGTGTCCCAGTGTCCTGAGCTTTCCTGCCATGTCTGTCTCTGTGTGCAGTGCACTCCGTGAGCAGTGCAGCGTCCCGAGCTTTCCTGCCGGGTCTGTCTCTGTGTGCAGTGCACTCTGTGAGCAGTGCAGCGTCCCGAGCTTTCCTGCCGGGTCTGTCTCTGTGTGCAGTGCCCACGATGCGTGATTGTCTTATGTGTTGAGTGACTGTAGTCAATGAACATCCGCTCTCTACTCTTGGCCTTTACTCCTCCTTTGAGACACACATGATAGATAAAGAGTCTCAGACTAAGATAGCAGGTCCAGACTCAGCTTGTGAAGACGGAGCTGGAGTTTGAGCCTGTGCCCAGCTCCAGTGTAACCCTAGTTAGTGTTTCTTCTTTTCCTTTGAGACAAAGTGGAAAATTCCGTGGGGTGTATTACAAATCGAATGTTGAATGAAGATTAAAAAATACTTACGTATTTATGGAAATGGGTGCTTTGTCTGCGTGCATGTCTGTACTCCATGAAAGTGTGATGGGGCAGAAAAACTACTATTGTCAAGTGACATCATAGCCTTGGGATCGCCATATACCAAGGTACTGCTCACATGTGGATGGCCCTGCTGTATGGAAAACTACTGTCCTGCAATTCACATGAAACTTCAGCACACAGAATTCTATGCAGGCTTTGATGATGGTAAAGAATGTCTCCATTCCTGGTTTGTATGTATTTTTATGCATTGCTTTTCTGATTAACCGCATTAGTGTACAAGAGTCTTCCCTGTGTGCCAGCAACAGCCTCACGCACCTGATACACACTCTTTCTTTGTTGTACTTGGAGACAACATGGATGGATTAGCCTATATTGTCTAGCTGTGTGCAGGTGCATGTTCATACTGTGACCTGGTCACCTTAGCCATATTGATGATCTGGATGAGAAGTGTCTCCCAATTGCTGAGGTATTTGATCTCTCGGTCCCCAATTGGTATAGCTGTTGGGATATTTGTGGAATCTTTGGGAAGTGAAACCTCACTAGAGGAAGTATGTCACTGGGGGTGGTTTTGAGTTTTATACTCTCCCCCACTTCCTGTTTACCACCTGCCTTTGAGCTTGCTGTTCCTGCTGCCATACCTGCCACTCCTTGCCTTCCAAGCATGATGGATTCTTATCCCTCTGGAACTGTAAGTTGAAAACCAGCCTTTCTCCTGTAAGTTGCCTACTCATGGTATTTTTGTTGTGGCAATAAAAAGTAACTGCAGTTCTATAGTTCCTTATTATTTTCCTTCATGTACTTAACATGATTTATAAGTAGCAGTTTGTTCATCTATGTAAGCCTTTACTAACCTGATTGCTGCAGGAGTGTGGAGGTTGATTCTGTTTTTGTTCCTTGTTGCATATCCAGGAGGCTTGCAGATAATTTTAATTCTGTGTTTTTGGAAGGTTTGTGCTGAAGGGAAGAGACTGTGTTCTTGAATGTCTTTGTTTGGTCTTAAGTGTTCTTATAGTTCTCACGTTTCATGTATGGAGCCTGTATGCTCTGTGTTTCTGTGTGCAGGGTGGATCCCTGAGACCTAGGAGGAATGGAAGCTTCTCCTATATCTACTACAGAACAAGAGCACAAGACCAACTCCTCAGGAGTCACTAAATGGGAGCCTCAGTGATGGGCCTGCCCCCATCAATGTGGAGAATGTGGCACTCTTGTTAGCTAAGGCCATGGGCCCAGATCGGGCTTGGTCACTGCTACAGGAATGTGGTCTAGCCCTTGAGTTGTCAGCAAAGTTTACCAGAACCTGTGACATCCTGAGGATCGCTGAGAGAAGACAGAGGTAATGCCAGCCTGCCATACACTGTCTGTGGTGCCTGCACATGTAGGCTTGCACAGACTTTCAGCAGTAGGTAGATGGGAGTGCAGAGATGATGTAGTCTCAACCCCTCACGAGCACATGAGGAGACTGAAACACATCTGCGGATTATGGTGTAAGTGAAGAGGCCAAAGTAAAATTTTACTCATCATCATGATCAGGGTACTCTTCAGCTTAGTGTGAGTGCCCCACTACCATGCATCCTCAGTTCTGTAAGAATGGTATTGATGCAGGTCTGTGAGCGTGCTGCCTGGTAGGCCAAGGCAGGAGAACCATGAGTTCAAAGACACAGGGATTTAGTGAAATCCCGTCTCAAAAGTGAAAAGAGGCTGGGCATGTGGCTCAGTGGCAGACCATCTATTTATCATGCATGAAGCCCTGAGTTCAATATCCAGTTTAAACACAAAGCAAAGCTATTTACTTAAATATTACACCCCCCCCACACTCTCTCTCTCTCTCTCACACACACACACACACACACACTCACACACACACACACATACACCCACACACACACCCCACACACATACACACCCACACCCACCCACACTCACACACACCCACACACACCCACACACACCCACACATACACACACACACACACACACACACACTTACTTTACTCAAGTTTTTCTTTTTCTGTTTGTGGTAAGATAGATGTTGTAGAAAACAACAACAACAACAACAACCATAGGCAAGTGTGATGGCACACACCTGTAATCTCAGCTTTGGGGAGGCTGAGACAGGAGGACCAGCAGTTCAAGGCCAGCCTGGACTGTAGAGCATTAACTACCTGTCTTTAAAAAAAAGGAGGGGGGGAGAAAAGAAAAAGAAAGCAAATCCATGTGAAATTTGCTCTCTAGAGCATTTAGTGATTTTTGTGTGTGCAGGTTGCTTACAACCAGTTTCTAGTATATTTTCCTCTGAATTGATGGGACAGAGTATTAATCAGGCCTTCATTCCCATCTGACAACCATCGTTCGGCTTTCTGTTGAGTTGGAGCATCCCAGATCCCTCATCAAAGTAGAATGATAACAATATAGGTTGATTATCCCATAGCTAATATACCTGAGAAGGGAGGTATTCCAGGTTTCAGAGGTTTTAGATTTGAGCAGAGCTTCTCAACTGGTAGTGATGCTGAATGAACATTTGTGCTTACCAGCTTTGAAATCATCTTTGGAGAAATTACTAAGTCTATTGCCCACTTTAGAGTCAGGTTGCTAGTTAAGCTGTGGAATTCCACCAGGTTCTGAATGTCTAGATGCCTCTTACCAGGTAGGATTTGCATGTCCTCTCTCCCATTCCAGATTGCTTGTTAATTTTGTTGATCGCTTTCTTTTTTCCCAACACTGGACACTGAACCCGAGACCTCGTCTATGCCTGGCAACATTGCAGTTCCCGAATGATGATGTTCCCAGCCCACTCTGCTGTTTTCAGCCTTTGTCTTTTGATCACAGTGTTTTGAACCCTCTTTAGTCTTTAGAGGTTTTGCTTTGCTATTAAGAATGAACCAGGACAACTGAATTTGCTTGTTTCCTTCTGTGGAATTTCAGAGCACTGATACAAGGCATGCTTGAGAAGTGTGACCGGTTCCTTTGGTCACAGCAGGCCTAGTGGGTGATCTGTCGGGACACGATATCACTTTGACCAAGTGGAACCCTGCTCTGGAACCTTCAGAGGACTTTGCCACAGAAGGAAAGGGGATACCCCAAGCCATGCCAGGAACAGAACCTGGCATGCTGCTGCTGCTGCTGTTGCTACCATCTCCACCTTGGCACTTTGCTCTCGTGGCTCGATGACCTCAGTTTGTCAACCAAAGTCAGCTCTCGGAAGAAGTTGGTCACGGTTCAGTGGCACCAGCATGGGACTGCTCACTGCCATGTGGTATTCAGTGCGAACAGTGTAGTGTTTGCCATGTTAGTACATCAGGGAATTGTTTTCTACTGTGGCAGATCTGTTGTGGGCAGACGCTTTGCTATGTGAGACAGATAACATTGTGAACTGGAGTTCAGTACTATTTACACTTGTCTGAGGCCATCTAGAAATTACTGAGTTACGACTTAGAACAATGATATTTTTGTTGACATATGTAATAAACATTGAAAATTCAAACTAGAGTTTTAAATAAAATTGCCCACATTTGAGTTGAGCTCAATTTAAAGTATTTTTCTAGTATTTACTTGATATTTTTTATTCTAAACTTACATATACTGACTCATCACTGGAAGTATATTATCTGTAATTTTTAAAGAGTATTACCCAAAAGAGTCTTGCACTTTTTTTTCCCCTTTCTTTTTTTGGAAACAGGGTCTTACTTTGTAACTCTAGCTAGCCTGGGACATGCTAAAACAGGTCGACCAGGCTGGTCTAGACCTTCGAGATTTGCCTGCCTTTCTCTGCCTTCTGAGTGTTGGGATTAAAGGTGTGTGCCACCCGCCCACACACACTTTTAAAAATTATTTTTAAAAAGCTATGGTAAGAGAAAGTCAAGCACTAATATAAGTTATAACAAATGATGGTGTTGTTTAAGCCATGTTACTAGATTGTCATTTGTGAACCTTTATGTTGTATTGGTAATAAATGATGAAGGTTTTGTTTGAGCAGACCGTGGACATGAGATTGATTTCTGAGCAGTTTGCAGGAACATCTTGGGTAAATCCAGTGTGGAGTGGTGTTAGACATACTGAATAAGTGACTTTTTCTTTCCCCCATTTACACCAAGCCAGAGAAGCACACATTCTGTCATATCTATCCATGATGTGGATATGATCTGCCCTAGGAAACTGAAGTGGTTGTCAGGGAAACAAGCAGCACCTGGGTTTTGGGTGTGTTGGCTGACGCTGAATGTGAGACTGTACTGAGGTAATGGGAGAGAGCTCTCCCTTCCCTTTCTGCCTTGGTCACTACATAGTGGCTAAAATATAGCCCAAAGCATGTCTCAAGGCAAGCAGATGCCAAGAATTGGCATGGCTGCCATCATCCTCGTCTCCCTGTCTATGGCAAGTTACTGCAATCATTATTTCCCAACAAGTATTCCTGGCCCATGTCACGTGAATTTATCTTCCAAGGCAAAGAGAAAAGAAAATCCTCTTCAGCCAAACATTGACATTAGAACAGTCTGAGCATGAGGCAGTGTTTTCACAACTACTGTTTGCTGAAAAGTTGGGGACACACTCGATTTGTGGCTGTCTCACTTTCATTTTTGTGTCTGGGTCTGACTACTGACCACTATAGAGTGACAGAGCAGACAAGAGCCTGTCCTGTGAGGGTGGCCGCTTAACCTGGGTATATCTCCCCACTATGATCTTGGTGAGGGACTTTGTCTCTTTTAAGTTTTGATTGTGTGGATTAAACGACAGCTTTACCATAGGATCTGGCACCTTGGAACTGAGTGTAGAGCCACCTGCCCAGGAGTAAGAACTGACATTCCATGTAGAACATGTAAATAGGTCATTGAAATCTGCCTGCCTCTGCCTCCCAAGTGCTGGGATTAAAGGTATATGCTACCACTGCCCAGCTATGTCAATTATATTTTCAACCCTCCCGTTGAGTTAACATTTCTTAGTAAACTTGGGACTCAGTTGAGTTTTATGCCCCCAGGAATCCCCATGTGCACTCACAGTAACAGAATCTGCTGCTTGGGAGAGCTCCTGCTCTTGACTTATTGCTTTGTTTCCTCAATCTTGAAATTCTAAATGGTTTCTGTAGTAGGACAACCACATTTCTGGTTTTCATGGTACTCACAAATTAGGTGATCCTAAATGTCACAACAGAACTAGTGGGGATCCTGACGTTTTGTACTTCTGACAAGATTCAAGGTGACTCTGATGGATGCTTCTGACCTTCAGATCATAATTTGAGGTGCAAAACAGAAGTGTGGTAAAACAGCTTGGAAGGAATATGAAATGCAGAGCTGAAGCCCATGGTAGCCAAAATATGGGCCCTAAGTTGCTAAGTGTGAGGTGCATTTGTAGGTTCCATAAGCTTCAGTATTTGGAGTTATTTTTGCCAGCAATTTAGCCTTACCTCAGTGAAAGACGTGAGATAGAGGAAGCCGCCTGTGGTGTGCAGTGGAAACAGCTCCAGGCAGAGTCAGCCCCCCTTCTTCAAGGCCAGAGGGTACTCATGGACTAGTGTTTCAGTTCTGTGGTTTTAGAGACCGAGTTTGAACTGTAGGACTCACAGTGCAAGGGTTATAGTTTGAGTCAGGCATAAGGGTTGGGAAGACCAGTGTATCAATTGCCAGGACTCCAGGGGTTCCTCTTCCCAAAGACAAAATGAGGTGATAGCTAAGGGGTGTAAGGCCTGGGAGCTGAGAAGAGGGATGACAGCATTGTCTTAGAGTTTCTACTGCTGTGAACAGACACCAATAACTTGACAGCTATTATAAAGGAAACATTTAATTGGTGCTAACTTACAGTTTCAGAGGTTCAGTTTATTATCATCATGGTGGAGAGCATGGCAGTGCACAGGCAGAATAATGCTGGAGAAGGAGCTGAGAGTTCTACATCCTGATCTGCAGGTCGCAGGAAAAGCACCGTGTGCCACTGAGCCTAAGCTAAAGCATCTGAGACCTCAAAGCCCACCCCCACAGTGACTCACTTCCTCAACAAGGCCACATCCATTTCAACAAGGCCACTCACTCCTACTAGGACAAGTCCCTGTAGGGACACATGAGTCTGTTCAGACCCACGAGTCTATGGGGCCATACATTTTCAAACTGCCACAATGACTGATTGATTGGGTGGGCAACTTGAGATCTGAACACAGGTCTGGAAATAGCAACCCAATAAGTGGACAGGCCTCACTCAATCCAGCAGGGCAGGAGGTGACTTGGTGGGCCCTGTGAGGTGTTTGATTGGGTTGCCAGAGATGGAAAGTGAAAGCTCTGGGAAAAGCCCTTCTACCAGTGAAGGGACAGGAGGCAGGAAACAGGTGGATATAAAAGGGAGGAGTCAGTAGCAGGAGATCATCATCAGCAGGACAAATGAAGCAGGCATGGATTTGGGCCAATGCCCCTCAGAAGGATCAGACTTCCAAGCATGTGGCTGTAGGCCACTGGATGGAAGGTAAAGCTTGTGAGATGTCATAAGACAAAGGCAACAAACCCCTCACTGAGGTGTCAAGTGCTTGCCAGAGAGCGGCTTCTGCCTGCAGCTAAACCTAGTGGCAGTCAGCTGGGGTTCTAGCAGCCTTCCTGGGAAGTTGCCCCCAACAGGGCACTGCCAGGGAGGGGCAGGGAGAGACAGCCATGGAAAGAAAGGTAAGATACATGTACTTCTGAATTCCTTGGGAATGTAGCTGGGCTGCCACTGAACCTGTGGGAGGCAGACTTGGATTTTGTTAGTCCTAAAACTCTCTGGGGTGAGGGGTCCTGGGGGTCCCAGAAACACCAGCTGGAAAGAAGCCACGTGTACAGAAGCAGGGGTCTTATTTCGGGCTTGCCTTGGCAGCGCCCTCTTCTGGCAGAGAAGACAAATCGCAGGAGGGCACAGGGGCTCAAAGTGGAATTGAGTACTCTTAAGGGGAGGAGAGGATGGAGTTTTATTTACAGAGGAAAGACAGCTAAAAAGAATAAAAGAGCTGGGCATTGTTGCTCCTTTGGTGGCTGGCTGCGGCTCCTCCACCTCTGTCTCTCTCTTGGATTTCCTACCTGGCTATAACCTGACTCGCCATAGGCCAGAGCAGCTTCTTCATTAGCCAATCATAGCAACAGATATTCACAGCATACAGAAAGACACCCCACAGCACTAGATGCCCCCAGACCGGTAATGCCTCGGCCACCTGGCAACATATAGATTAATTGGAATGGGTTGAATTAAGTTGAAAGAGCTAGTTCATATAAACTGAAGCCATAGGCCATATGGTTTGTAAATAATATAATCCTCTGTGTGTTTACTTGGGACCAAGCAGCTGTGGGATGTGGGTGGGAGAGATTCGTCCCAACCGCAGGGCCAGGCAGGACCAGAGAAACTTATCACTAATGCCTTTAATCTCAGCACTTGAGAGGCAGAGGCGGCAGATCTCCATAAATTTGAGGCCAGCCTGGTTTACATATTAGTTCCAGGACATACATAGTGAGACCCTGTCTAGAGAAAAACCAAACACTGAAAGAATAAAGGAAATGTGAACATAGAGCAGAGTAGTTCCCAACAGAACATCTCCAGTTCCTGTGAGAAGGTTCAAACAGAGGTGAGGGAGAGGGGATGCACTCTGTCTCGGAGTTAGGACAAAAGGAATTGGGGGCAGAATAAATGAGGTTGAGAGGACAGTGGTGGCAGGGTGGCTCTGTGACCAAGCTCAAAGCACTGGCCTTGAGGGTAGTGTGGCCATGGACTTGACTCCAGGAGAGTGCAGTACTGAGGGGGCAGGTCCGTGGTCAGATTCCTACAGCAGAGTGAGGGTCCAAGTCAGGTTCTAGATTTTCGTGAAATGCAGGACAAGAGAACAAAAGATCAGAGAAAGGACGAGCTGAGAGGCTGGACGGAGCAGCCTTCCAAGGCTTTATAAATAGGAGAAACATTAAAGTCTGCACCATGCAGGAGAAGGTGGCTCAGTGGGTAGCACTTGTCTGAGAAGCATGAGGACTAGAGTTTGCATTCCCAGGGCCTACATAAAAGCTGGGCGGGTCTGGTAGCTGCCTCTAACCCCAGTGCCCAGGGAGCAGGCAAGCTGCAGCTTCAGAGAGAACTGCCTCAGTAAACAATGTGAGCGACCAAGGAAGATACCCATGCTGGTTAGTTGTTGTCACCTGTACACAAACACAACAGTGTTCCACTGTGGTCTCTGTTTCAGTGACTGCCTCTAGGGTCTTGTCTTGGTTTCCTTTGGTGATAGACTGTAACCTATAGGCCTAGTAAACCCTTTCCCCCACAACTGGTTGAAGTGTTTATCACAGCAACAGAGAAACAAAGTAGAACAACAGCCAACATCAACTGAGAGTCTTCTGTACCTCCGCACACTCGCAAGCATGAACATAAACGTGTCTTAGCGTTACTATTGCTGTGATGAAACATCATGACCAAAAGCAAGTTGGGGAGGGAAAGGTTAATGACTTACACTTATAGTCATACTCCATCACTGAAGGAAATCAGGACAGGAGCTCAAACAAGGCAGGAACCTGGATGCAGGAGCTGATGCAGAGGCCATGGAGGGGTGCTGCTTACTGGCTTGCTCATCATGGCTTGTTTAGCCTGCTTCCTTATAGAACCCAGGACACCAGCTGATAGACAGCACCATCCCACAATGGGCTGGACCCTTCCCCAACAACCACTAATTGAGAATATACTCTACAGGTAGATATTTTTAATTTGTTGTGGGTTTTTTTGTTTGTGTATGTATAAATTTGTTTTTACAATCAAATCAAAGTTTCCCCTCTCTCCCATCTTCCTAGTTCCTGCACCCTCCCTTTCCCTGGCATCCACTCCCCTACTGTTTCTCATCAGATACAGGCAGGCATCCCTAGATACCAGCAAGCCATGGTATATCAAGTTGCAGTGAGATTAGGCTCCCCCTCCTCTATTGTGGCTGGATGAGGCAATCCCATAGGATCCCAAAGCAGTAACACAGTCAGAGGCAGCCCCTGCTCTCGCTGTCCGGAGTCTCACACGAAGACCAAGCTACACAGCCTACAGCAGGATCTCTTGGAGACATTTTCTCAGTTGAGATCTCCTCTTCTCTGATGACTCCAGCTTGTGTCAAGTTGGCATCAAACCAGCCGGCACAGTACACTCCCACACACCATACTCATAAAACATTTTTAAATAGCCTGGTGTGGTGGCACATGCTTGCAATCCCAGAACTTGGGAGCCTGAGGCAGGAAGATCTCTTGTGTTCAAGACCAGTTTGAGTAACAGTGTGAGACCCTGTCTCAACAACTGCCACCACTCAGCATGTGACAAGTAGAACATGTGGACAGAGAAGTCTCTTCACCAGTTTGGAAAGGCCAGGTCATCTATTTCTTAGCTATGCAATATGAGAAAAGCATTCAGAGTTCCTATCTAAGGAGGAAAGTGCTCAGACTCTTGAGGAGTGTGTAGATTGTACAGCCAGAATAGGCTTAGAAGGACAGTGGCTTTTCCCCAGAACAGGGACGTCAAAGGCAACACAAACAGGCTGCATCTTGGTGTTGATGCGGTGTCTACATCCCCAGACACAGTGTTCCTTGTGATATTTCTCTGGACTCAGTGTAAGTCAAGCAGAGGTGTGCTGACTGGTGTCATGTCAACTGAATACAAGAGGGTCATTGGAGAAAAGGGAGCCTCAATTAGAAATGTGTCTGTAAGATCTGGCTGTAAAGAAGAGGGAGCCTCAATTAAAAGTGTGTCTATAAGATCTGGATATAGGCATTTTCTTAGTGATTGGTGGGGGAGGTCCCAGCCATCATGGATGGTGCCATCCCTGAGATGTGGTCCTGAGTTCTATGAGGAAGCCAGCTGAATAAGCCATGAGGTGCAAACCAGTAAGCAGCACCTCTCCATGACCTCCTCATCAGCTCCTGACACAAGGTTCCTGCTCTGTTTGAGTTTCTGTCCTGACTTCCTTCAGTGATGTGGAAGTGTAAGCCAAAGAAACCGTTTCTTCTCCAAGTTGCTTTGGCCATAGTCTTTTCTCATAGAAATAGTGACCTAAGACAAGAGGAAACTACTTGGAAATATTTCTTAGGATGGAGAAGCTGTGCAATACTGGATTTGTAGGTGTTGTTGAGGAATGAGCAAGATCAGGTGATCGCTGCAGGGCAAACAGGGACCAGTCCTCCTATGGTTGTGTCCCTGGTCCCCAGAGACAGGGAGCACTAAGAACTAAGGCTGTGGTGTGAGAACGGGTGACTGGACATGGAAAGGCCTGAAAATAACAACATGCACACAGCACAGGAGCCCAGAGAAGGGATCATGCCAGATTCTGTGAGAGTGGTGTCTGCCCTGTGTGAACCCAGAAATGTCCTTCAATGACAGATACTCAGGCTCAGCTCCACTTTATCTTAGTGTTTATTACCCTCTTCTCAAGCAAGTAGTTACTACTCCAAGAATAACACAGTTTTGAAACTCTTGGTCCATATTCATGTGAGATAACTATTGTGTGTTCCCAAGCAACTTCAGTGTTCATGGGAATGAAGAACCCCATGTCCTGACCCCAGAGCCCACATCACAGCCTCCTGAGGCAGTAAGGAGGATGCTCAGTATTTGTCAGGCAGTCCTGCAGGTCTGTAGTGATTGGGGTCCTTGCCACTGCGGCCCCAATGGTTGGCTTCCTGGTCAGCTATGGTATCCTCATGTCCACGGCCCATGAGACTCTGAATGCTCTCTCTTGCATCACTAGGAGAAGCAGACATGGAGGAGATCTATCACCACGCTTCATGGCCCCAGTCAACACCCCCAGTTCTCTCATTTGCATGGAATGGCTTTAGGAGAAAACCAGGAAGGGCCAGGCAGGAGGTCAGCCCAGACTGGTCACCCCACACTAGCTGAACATCACCAGGAACACTGGTGATGATGGGAGTCATTCCCTGTCTACATTTGGGAGCAGGCTCACATAGCATGGCTGTGTGCTGACTGCCCAAACCCAGGGTCTACACTAGGCGTAGATGAAGCCAGTACCAGATGAGCAAGAGGAGGGGCCCCACATTTGCATGACTCTCCCCAGATCCAATCTTCTACTACTTCCCCCAGAAGTGTCAAGCCCTGCTACCAAGGTCCAGTCTTCCATCAATCTCTGTTTACCTGATGACTTCAGCAGCCCAGACTCCTCCAGGACCCCTTTGGGCTGCATCATAGTTCCCTCTAGCATGGAAGTATTTGTCTGAGTTTTTCCAGTTGGCCTCCTTCATGTCAGAGTAGGCTCGCCACATATCCCCAGCCCCTAGATGAGAAAGACAGCAGAAACATGAACTTTAAAGCTCTCCCCATGCCTTAGAGAGGATGAAAAGAACTCATGGCTTGAGCCTGTGGTCTGAGCAGCTGAGAGCGTGAATGGAAGATCATCTCCTGATCCTCACTGTGGTCTCCTAGTAACTCTGGAGGGCCATTAGGGGGCCCAGGGGCCCTGTGTTTGCCTTTCTTTCACAGTGCTGCTGTGAGCTGCCCCTCAGTGGGTGGGAAGCATCCAATGAGGCAGTACAGTGTCATTACATAGCAGGATGTGTCAGCTTCAGTATCGTGGAAGTGTTTGCTACAGAGTTGTCAGCTTCTGCCACCGGACCTCATAGCACATTTCCTTAGAAGTGCGACCTAGTGTGTCTACAGCCATGGAAAATGCCCTGCGAGCACGCTACCTCCAAGCAAGGCCAGTGTTTCCAGAGGCAGCTACCCTCAGCCAGGAAGTCCCATCTCGAGGTGACTGTTAGTACCCAGAAGGCAGAGGGGAGCTGCACACAGGGAGCATGGACTCTGATCCCCAAGAATTCTGTCCTGACAGAGAGCATGTGACCCACAGTCACACTGCCATCTCTGCCCTTTGACTAGACTGCACAGGTGTTGTGCTGTCTTGAGGGAGCTTTGGAGCAATGATCTCGGCTGTGGTTGCAGGTTCTGATCCTCTGAGGAGACACTGAGAGTCACCATGCCAGGTACACCCAAGGCCAATCTTGAGTCTCTAGGTGCAGGGGAATGACTGGTCCAGACCTGGGTGGTATTGCAACTCTCTAGGTGATGCCATTGGTACCTTATATTGCTCACAAATGAATTTAGAAAGTGTCTGGCAGACTGACAGATAAGGTTGTCCTCAAGCACAGCTAGGTTGTGATCTCTGCTCTGCCTCCTGCTGTAGGCAGTGCATTTCAGGAAGTCTTGCCCGAGTCCCTGGTCCATCCTGACAAGCAGGACAGTGAGTCCAGCTCTTCTGAATGCTCGGGTCTTGTATAACAGGTGTGGGTGTTCACCAGGGTCCATGGAATGAAGACACAGAAGCACCTCAAGGATGAATCTTTTCCAACTGCAAAGTGGATTCCTCTCTCTGGACTGAACCACTGTAGCTTAGCAGAGGGCCCTTTGATTGTAATACAATTTACACCTTCAGCAAGTCAATTTCATTTACCTAAACCTCTTATCTAAGCTCCCCCCCAAAGGGACAATGCCAAATGCAAATTTTCAGTAAAGGAATACTACCGTGTTCTGAGTTGGTCCTAAACTAAGCTTGCATAGGCTTTAAACCCCCTAGGAAACTCTCAGATAAGACTTAAAACAGAGGGTACCAGAGACAGGAGTTAGCAATCACAAAAGGCAGATCAAAGCTAGGTGCTAACACTCCGGAATCTGCAGGAATTCTCCCAACACTCAGGAGACCCCTAGAGGCTGTGCCTCTCTGTCCCCAAAGCCTTACCGTGGTAAGCCTCACCAAGGAATGAAAACCAGCTTTGACTGCTGACTCCCAGGACCAGGGAGCAGAAAATGAGTCCAGTGAGAAGCTTCATCCTGCTGAAATGAAAGGACAGGCTGAAGGAGATGCCCACAGTCTGGTACCTCCCCTCTGGTGTCTCATCCACAGATGCCCTGGTTGTTCTGTCTTACTGATGTTCAGGAGTGTCCTAGAGTGGCCCCTGGAGACCTCACAGCAGGACCCCCCTCAGAGCCACAAGGTCTCAGTTCTGACCCCATGCTGCCTTCTAGACTAACTGTTTATGAAGGCAGCAAGGCAGCTCTGATGGAGATGCAGGAGCAGAGACTAGATCACCACTCCCTCCAGGAGCCTCTGATTCAGCAGGAAGCATTTCCCACGTGTCCCTCAGCCGGCACAAATCCCACACCAGGTGAATGGAAGTGAGGAATTCCCTTGAGAGCAAAGCACACTTGCTGAAACACAGCACACACTAAGTATCTTTGCAGAGGTTTGTCCCTCACCTGATGTCTGGTGGGCAGAGATGGGTGGCTGTGGCTGTCAGGGAAAGGAGGCTGGTATTTATGCTGAGCTTCCCTGCTGGGGTCAGGGGCAGAGAGAGACTGGCACCGTGCTTGGGGAAACTCCCAGCAGGTCATTTCTTCTAAAAGACTGCAACAGAAATCTGGCTTCATCCACAGGACGTTTCCCGTAATTGTGCAATGTGAACACACTATACACCTTTGTCTTTTCAGTCTTCTGGGTCAGAGTACATACTTTGTAATACTGATGGAACTGAGGATGCTGAGAGGCAAGGAGTGGCCATCTCAGTAGAGGATCAGGGCTCCTAAGGATAGGAGAATAATTTCTGTAGCCTAGGCATTGCCTCAGGTTGGTTTTTATTTTTTAACCTGGAACTGACACTTTACCCTTAGTCAGTCAGTCAGTCAGTCAGTCAGTCAGTCAGTCAGTCAATCTCTCCCCCTCTCTGGTTTTTGAGACAGAAACTGTGTAGCCCTGGCTCTCTTGGAACTTATTCTGTAAACCAAGCTGGCCTAGAACTCACAGATTCACCTGCCTCAGCCTCCCAAGTGCTGGGATTAAAGGCGTGGACCACCACAGCCCGGCTCTCTTGCTCTTCTTAAGCAGAAACGTTCTAGGGAGAGGGTTCTGGACACCACAGGCAGCCTGGACAAGGTGACATCATTACAAACTGAAGATGGACGGAGAAGACAGACTGATTCTCTGCCTGAAACTAGTTTCTTGTTCCTCCTCCTTTGGCTGGGCTCTGTTCACCCCAGCAGACAAGCTCATTAGTCTCTTCTTTCTGATGTCCACTCTCCTGTCATCCCGCTCTTCTTCCTTGGTATGAATGAAAAACAGACTTTCAAACTCCCAGGGTACGTAGCATGTGGGAGGAGAAGAGAGGGGCATCGAGATTCTATCTGACTTTACAGATGTCTTATGTGCACACAGGCCATTAGCGAATAAAACAGATCAGTTACGGCCCCTGTGGCCTGGCCAGCAAGTTATGAATCTGACCGATCTACCTTCTTTGTTTGAGGTTAAAGACTCAGGAAGTAATAACAAAACAAAAAGACAAACCCAACTGTAGCCTTAGGACAGAGGATGTTTTGTTTACATAATGATTGCAAGGACTCCCACATTGTAACTTCAGAGTGACAGCAGATGGGTCTGTACTGTCCCTGCGTGTGTGTGGTGTGTGTCACACCACCTGGAGGGTGGTCAGCAGCCATTCGTCACCATGTTTGTCCTAATGGGACTTGCAGAACCAGTACACTGGGCTAACACAGTCCCTGTACTGAAAGGTCCGGCCTCGTGGTGTTTACATCGCAGGGACCAATAAATAAGCACACGGCACAAAGCAGGCCACCCTCAGTGTCTGGATTTAAATGATCCCTGGTGATTGTTGGGAAGAAATGTTTTTATGATCAAGCATAGCAACTTTTTGAATACCAATCATTTTCACAAGATAAAATAATAATAATCTCAGGTTTCAACGATGGCCCAACATTTGCTGCCCTTTCAGAGGACCTGAGTTTGGTTCCCAGCATCCATGTTAGGCATCTCACAACTGCCCATAACTCAGTTTCAGGGTATCAACACTCTCCTGTCTCAGCAGGCTCCTGCACATGTATGATGTACATAAACTCACACAGACATAAATATGTTACATTAAATAATAAAAACAAATAATTCTTTAAAAATAATCTCTAGTAAATTTTTACAAATATTATCAGAGTTGCTAGGAAATACATTCAACAATCAATTGAGGATTTTTGCTGCTGAAAAAAGGGAGGAGGGATTGTATGAGGCAGGGGAATCAAGGTCATGAGGGGGAATCCACAGAGACAGCTGGCCTGAGCTTGTGGGAACTCCTGGACTTTGGACCAAGTTAGGGAGCCTGCATGGGACCGACCTAGTCCCTCTGCATGTGTAGCTTGGTCTGTCTGGAGGCTCCTAATAATGAGATGGTGACCTGAACCTGGTGCTCAGCTGGTTTGTAGGAACCTGTTCCCCATGCTGGATTACCTCACCCAGCCTTGATGCTTTGGGAGGAGTTCTCAACTTGATGTGCCCTGTTTATTCACGCCCAAGGGAGGCCTGCCCCTTTCTGAATGGAGATAGAGGAGTGGATGGGGAGGGGGGTAGATGGGAGGCTAGGGGGTTGGAACAGGAGGAGAGGAGGGAGGGGAAACTGTGGTTGGTATGTAAAATAAATAAAAAATAATAAAAATAAATAAGTAAAATGACTAAAATAGCAACTACCTAATTTCTGACCAATGAACTCACAATGAATGTTTTGTGTGCATTCCACACTAACACAGAGAGGGAGGGGCTAATTCCATCTTCTCTCAATGATACAACAACTATGCATGATAAATTCCAAAAGTGAAAAATTGCCTCCTTCATCTGTCTGTGTGCCACATGAATGCCTGGTGCTTCTGGGCCGGAAGAGGATGTCAGATGCCCTGGAACTGGAGGGAGAGATGGTTGTGACCCACCGTCTGAGTGCTGCTAACTGAACCCAAATCCGGAACAGCAACCAGTGCTCTTAACTGCTGAGCCGAGGTGGGTGCCTGGGTCCAGGTGCAGAAGGCTTAGTTTGGGTGCACAGGATGGAGTTATTCTTGATCCTTTGAATGTTAACAAAGCTTCAAAAGTGATTTGATAAATTGTATCTATAGCCTGGCACTGGTGGTGAACACATTTAATCAAAGCATCAGGAGGTAGAGGGAGTTAGTAGATTTCTGTGAGTTCGAAGTCAGCCTGTTCTACAGTGCAAGTTCCAGGACAGCCAAGGCTACACAGAGAAACTCTGTCTTGGAAAAACTTGTGTATAGGACACAATTGTCTGCTGGTCCACACTGCAGGTAGACTCCAGATTCCAGTCACTGTTGCAGACAGTAGGGTGGAGACTGCATCCTCCCTCTCTGTGGTGTCCTTTGCCCTGGTTCTTTCCATTATGTAAAGCCCAGCAGGCTGCAGAAGGCAGGAAGACTGGAGAAGAGAGGTGTGCAGAGGTGTGTACACTGGTGCTCCTGGGTACTTCTCACTCACCAGGTCAAAAGGATTTCCCCTTCACTGTGGGTGCCGGCTTTGGAAGGGACACATCTCAACAGAGCTAGGGGTCTATTCCCTTCACTACGTCCTTTAGAACACCACACATGTGACTGGCTTGTGAGAAGAGGCTCAAGAGGGACACCTTTCCCTCTGTCCCTCACGTCTGTAATGGGCTGCCTGCTGCCAAGAAGGGGGGAGGAAATGGACAGTGGACTTGACCGCTAAGCCTCTGCTCTGAATTAATTTATTTCTTGGTTTTTCTTCCTGGGAGATAGCAAACTTAGGCTGTATGTATCCTCTGCTTTAATGGTTCCTTAAAACTGAACTTTTGTATATACACTCTTTCATATATTTTTCTATTTATTACCCATTTTGTTATTAAATACCTAGGAGAGTTGTCTTAAGCAAGCATCACCATCCCCTCATTAGAAGTCTCACATTCATGAAACCATAGCCTGGACTGTCTGTCCAACACCTGCTTCAGTGATTGTCAAATAAAGGACCCAGTGAATCCTTGTCCTGTGATTAAACAGCCGTGGGATAAAACCCAACACTTCAGTCACTGACACTCATGAAAGTACAATGGAGCAGAAGAACCCCTGTTGCTGAGTGACATCATAGCCTTGGGATCGCCATATACCAAGGTACTGCTCACATGTGGATGGCCCTGCTGTATGGAAAACTACTGTCCTGCAATTCACATGAAACTTCAGCACACAGAATTCTATGCAGGCTTTGATGATGGTAAAGAATGTCTCCATACCTGGTTTGTACTTACTTCAACGCACTTCTTTTGGTTAACCACATTAGTGTACAAGACTCTTCCCTGTGTGCCAGCAACAGCCTCATGCACCTGATACTCACTCTTTCTTTGTTGTACTTGGAGACAACATGGATGGATTAGCCTATATTGTCTAGCTGTGTGCAGGTGCATGTTCACACAATGACCTGGGCACCTTAGCCATATTGTGATATTGAGGAGCTATGTCCTCCATAAGTAACCAAGATGGCAGAACTGTTGGGACATTTGTGGGTCCTTTGAGAGTTGGAGCCTTACTAGAGGAAGTATATCACTGGGATGTATGTCACTTTGAGTTCTTATAGTCTTACTTCACTTTCTGTTTACTCTCTGCTTCCTGCCTGCATCTGAACTTCCTGCCATGTCTCCCTGCCATGATGGATTCTTATTCCTCTGAAACCATAAGTATAAAACCATTCTTTTATAAGTTTCTAAGTTATGGTATTTTTGTCTGGCAATAGAAGAGTAACTAAAATTCTGCGTCCCTCAGAGCACATCCCTGTCTCTAAGCAGTGCATGCATGTAGGTGAACACGCCACTGGTGCAAATTCAGAAGGTCCAGGAGTACAGAGGCATGGATCCCTTGATGCACACTTTCTTGGCTGTGAAAACAGCAGAAATGCTACTGAACATCACTGGGCCCACCCAATCCTATGCTTTTTCTTAGACACTATCCCCTCTACACCAGGACTTTAAGGGTGTCTCACAGTTTTACTATGGGGCATAGCTGAAGTCACTCTAGGTCCTGGAACACAAGGTGACTCTTCCCCTTAGGACCATGCTGTTTCCAACCCAAGGTGCTGGATTTTAAGATCTATGATGGGAATTCAGGGTCATGGCCTCTCCTGGACAAATCCTCTGGTGTTTTGTAACAGGGCTTTCACATAGGGAGAAGCATGGCAGGGTACCACAGGGACAATGTCCAGGTTTTGTTGTCTGAAGCTGGATTGCTGTGACCCATGGCCCTTTTCCAAACTAAGCCACCCATCCTAGAATTCCTGTAAACCACCACTCATTTTTTAATGCATGGGTCAATTTCCAGAAAGCCTTCTTAGGGAGTTCTGAGGTAGAGCTGGAGTAGGCAGAGTGCTGGCTGAGGGCTGCTATGTTCTGGGTGCTGGTCCTTGAATGAGTCCTACAGACTCTCTGAGGCTCTCTGCAGACTCTCTACAGGCTCTTTCAGAGAAATGGATTTGGTCATAGATAGTCTCTTCTTCCTGTGTAACAGCATTCTTCCCAGGAGGGGTCCTGCTCCTGATAGAAGGAATGGGTTGACTGTGGCCCTCTGACACATGGATCCCATTCCTTAGGGTGAAACTTGAACCCTCTGTCCTGTATTTAAGGTTTTCCAAGTTCAGAATTAGTCTGCAATTCCTAATGTGTGTGCTTTCGTTTTGTTTCCAACTACTCAGGACTTCACACATGCGAGCAAGCACTATACCACTGGGCCATATGCCTAGCCCCACATTCACTTCTGCGTGCTGTATGTTATCTCTAAAAAGAAAATCTTGTTTATAAGCACTTTTTCTAAGAATGTCTCAAAAATATATTATAGACATATCTATCCCCACTAGCCAGACTTCTATTTTTTTCACTCTTGGCCCTCCATCATTCTCTCTCTCTCTCTCTCTCTCTCTCTCTCTCTCTCTCTCTCCCTCCCTCCCTCTTTCCTCCCTCCCTCCCTCCCTCTTCCTCCCTCCCTCCCTCCCTCCCTCCTCCCTCCCTCCCTCCCTCCCTCCTCCCTCCCTCCTCCCTCCCTCCCTCCTCCCTCTCTCCCTCCCTCTTCCTCCCTCTCTCTCATCTCTCTTCTCTCTCTTTTCTCAGTAGATTGAAGCCTGTTGGGGAAAACCAGAAAGGCATCAAGTCTACTTGATATTTAGAAGAAGGTGCCATCCTGGCTTCTGGGTATCAGCCACTCCATGAAGCCGCCAACTTGTGAAGAGGGGAGGTTGCTGCCTCTGTCCACAGGTCTGAATATTCAGTTCCTAGGCTCCCTCACTTGGATTGGCTTTCAGTGCACAGCCTTCATTCAGTGACCAGAACCAGCCTCCCAGGATCTTCCCTCTACTAACATGATCTCACTAGTCCCCCTTCCCCTGCTAACCCTGCCAGCATCACTGACAGTCCTTGGTGCTCTTCAGGCTGCTTCCCCAGTGTTCTGCCAGAGCACAGTTCATGGTCCATTCAAAGCTCTCTGTGCTGGACCAGCAGCACTGGCTGCTGCTGTAGACTGGTTCTATCACAACCTCTCCCTGCAGTTCTGAATCAGCACCCTCGCCATGTAAATGTACTCATAGGAATCTTGACATCTTCAAAAACAATTCCTCTCATATCAAACACATCTGGCCTTTGTGTCTTTCATTTTCCCCCACTAATCCATCCTACTGGGTGTCTGCTTCCAAAGTTTCCTAGCATGAGCTTAGCTTCTGCATTGGAACTTGACAGTGAAAAAACCCAGCAATTGTGCATTTTCTGACCACTCACAATGCACCATCTCCTTACCTTTCTATTCTGGTCTTTAGTCACATCAGAGTCTGCATCACAGTATGTACACATCATCGTCTCCTCACCCATCCCTTCAAACTCTTGTAATTTGATGACCATTCCACAAATAATAACAGGCATTTGTAAGGAAAATGCCAGAAAGAAAGGACTATAGCATCATTCTGAACAAATGTACATCCACAAGCCATTATCCAATCATCAAACAACCAAAAGTTAAGACCTCCTCAGGTCTCTGAATCTACTTTGATCATACTAAACTCCTCTTGGTCATCCTGTTGTTGCCCCGAGTCATGGAGATCCTGTGGTCATCATTCTGAAGGAGCAGTGCCCTTGTGCTCTCCAGCAGGTCATAGATGGGGCAGCCACTAGGATGGGCCAAACCAAGGCCCAGCATGTGGGTCTGGATGGTAGATGAACTGGTCAGTCTGGCCACTGGGGCCACCCCCTCAGGGGACAGGCAGAGCCGGTCTGCCTAAGCCATGCCATCTGGGCCAGCTCTCTCTCACCTGTAGTTAGAGGTGGGGCCATCTCTTCCATTGCAGGGGTGGGGTGGGGGATTGTGGCACCAACTCTCACAGGAGTACCTTCTAGGAACTCTCAGTAGTAACCTGGAGAGACCAACTAGGGTTAGAAAATGTTCTTCTCTGTTATGTCTCAGGCTGCTCTGCCCACAGGCTCAAGCCATGAGTTTTTTCATCCCTGTCATCCTCTCATGTTGTCTTTCCCACCCAGGGGCTGAGGACATGTGCGAGCCTACTCTGACATGAAGGAGGCCAACTGGAAAGATTCAGACAAATACTTCCATGCTAGAGGGAACCATGATGCAGCCCAAAGGGGTCCTGGGGAGTCTGAGCTGCTGAAGTCATCAGGTAAACACAGACTGTTGGGATACTGAGCCTTGGTAGTAGGGATTGACTGTACTAGGGGCCCAGGGGTAGATGAACCTTCAGAGAAGGTCATGCCAATCTGTGGCCCCTCCCCCTCTTGCTCAGGCAGTTACTTCCTCCATTCATACTCAGTGTGGATCCTGGGCTGTGGGCAGAGCCAGCACTCAGCTCATGATGGGTAGACCTGTTTCCAAATGCAGACAGGGAGTGATTCATCCTTGCCTGTCTGGTGATGGTCATTCAGTACAGGGTGGCCAGACTGGCCTAAGCAGGCCTGGGCTTGGCAGGGTCACCGTTTTAGGCCCTCCTTCCTGGCCCTTCCTGGTTTCCTCCTAAAGCCATTCCATGCAAATGAGAGAACTGGGGGTGTCGACTGTGGCCATGAAGCGTGGTGATAGATCTCCTCCATGTCTGCTTCTCCAAGTGACGCAAGGGAGGGCATTCAGAGTCTCATGGGCCGTGGACATGAGGATACCATGACTGACCAGGAAGCCAACCATTGGGGCCGCAGTGGCAAGGACTGCCTGACTAATACTGAGCATCCTCCTTTCTGCCTCAGGAGGCTGTGCTGCGGGCTCTGGGGTCAGGACATGGGGTTCTTCACTTTAGTGTCCACTGTGGGTGTGGAGGGCCCTCCATACAGTGCATATGTAATAAATTCATAAGAGATGAAGCTTCCTGTCATTGTGTTTTCAGTGGGTGGACCTGTGTGGTATAGAGTCAATACTAAACACATAGAATAGACTATTTAGGCTTAGCTCTTAGGTTCTCAGAAGTTACATAGAGAGCTCTGATGGCTGGCCCATTCCCCCTCCAGGCTCATGTGACTATTCAAGTCCCTGAAGTTACAGAGATACTGTTTTCAGACCTTTCCATGTCATGACCGCCACCCTCTGTGCCTACTGTGTTCTAGCACTTTCTCTTCTCTCACACATTAGTCTGATATTTCTCTGCCTCTGTGGACAGGGACACAACTGTGGGAAGACTGCCGTGGTGGATTCTGCCTCAGACACTGCCGTTTTGATCATCTGTCTCCTCCTCAAATACACATTCTCTCTCTCTCTCTCTCTCTCTCTCTCTCTCTCTCTCTCTCTTTCTCTCTCTCTCTCTCTTCTCTCTTGTTCAGGATATTGAACTCAGGGCCTCACACACGCTAGACAAACACTCTACTACTGAACTATAGCCCCAGTCTGTAACTGTTTATTTCCCAGGAAGGATTGAGCAAGACGGATTCTGCCAAGGCTTGTTTGGATTTAACAGCTCTCTTCTCATCCATGTTAAGTAGAGAGAGAACAGCTGCTCCATGGCAGCAAGGTCCTAGCAGCTCTACCTCCTCTGGAAGCTCAGCTAGAGAAACGGACATAGCTGGCACTCTTTTCCAGGGAGTGTTGCTCTTGCTGTACTCCTGAGATCCATTTCACATGTGGTTGGTAAGTTCTAGTGGGGAACAATGATATTTTCTGATGGTTTGCTTTCTAGAGGTAGGGTCTCATGTAGCCCATGTAGGACTGGAACCAGCTTTGTAGCCATGGATGACCTTAAACTTCTGATCTTTCTGCCTCCACCTCCTGAGTGCTGGGAACACAAGCCTGTGCTGCTGAGCTAGCTTTGTGTGGTGGTGCTGGGGATGGAGGCCATGGCTGCAGACACCCTGGGAATGCGGGTTATTGCTTGACTTCCAGCCCCAGCATTTCTGTATCTTTAGGGTCTGAGCTAAGTGGAAGAGGGACTCAGGAAAGGCTGGTTGATCAGCTTTAGTCAGCTTCACTAGGTACAAATCTGGCAGAGAGTCCTAAAGCCCGTTATTCTTGTCCTTGCAGCAGAGATTTGGAGATGAAGAAGGAATGCAGGTTAGCCTGTTTGTACTAGTCAGAGTGTGGGTCTGTCATTTTTTGATTGAGATAAGGCTCATCTGTGTAGCCTTGGCTGGTCTAGAATTTGCCTAGTAGACCAGGTTGGCCTCAGAATAAGGCATCCACCTGTCTCTGCCTTGGAGTTCTGGGACTGAAGGTGTGTGTCCAATGCCCTGCCTGTGGGTCTGTTTTGACTGCTCTTCCTGGTCCTGCAGCACCATGAGGCTCGCCACAATCCTTGTCTTTTGCTCTTTATTCGCGGGAGTCAGTGGTGATGGCTGGTATTCGTTCTTCAAGGAAGCCATACAAGGTAAGAATTTGGATAGGATGGGCACATTTAACAGTGCCAGGGATGCCCTCTGAGCAGAGGCCACATATTTGTAGGGTGCACATACACCTTTAAAAACTACAAATGAGTCAGGGTAAGGGTGTGGCTTTATGTGGCTTCCCCCTTCTACACTGGTCACTTGGCACCCTCTGAGGGACCTTCAGACACAGTTGACAAGGTCCAGCCTGTATTGATCCAGAGGGATGAGGATTTCCAGAGAGTGTGCTCCACAGAGAGAATTCACAGACAGCAAATTCCCCGTTTTGGAGTGTAAGTGGGCACTCAGTGTGTCTCCAGAGGCACATGAACTTAGTAAACGTGCACATGACTACAGATAGTACTTTCTACAAAATTCCCATCCTGTTCTAGACATGGAAGTTCAGCATTGCATGTCATGTATTTTCAATACCACAGTCTACTTGTAGTCTGCACTGGTCACCCCACCACCATGTCGTCCCCTCAAACTGAAGCCAATACAGCCTCTTCCCTGTGCTGCTTATCAGGGATTTTGTCACCACGATGAAAAAGTAGTTGATCACACTCTTGGCTGTGTTTTCTTACTGGCCATGATTAAAAGTAGATTCTTTGCCCCGGCCAGCGGGGTGTCAACGGGGCCACCCACCTATGGGAGCGAATGACAGGACAGGGGACACAAGAGATGGACAGCAAGACAGTATTCTGATCAAGCCGCCAAAGTTTATTTTCCTCCACATGGCTTATATAGCATAAGAGGGGAAGGGGCAGGAAGGTGGGAAGGGGAAGAGATGTGGAAGGCGTGCAGTATGTGGGAGACATGCAGGTCGTGCAACTGCAGGAAGTCTGCTAAGGTGACTGGTCAGGGGCCATTTGTTCTGTTGCTAGGCTACCTGACCATGGAATGCTCTTTACATTCGGTTGCCATGGCACCTGACTGTGGAATGTTCTTATCTTTGGGAGCCTCCAGTTAGCAAACAGGTGTTACTGCCCTGGGGGAGAGGGGAAGGCAGTGGGTTTATGACTTATTCTCTGGCTTAGCTAGTACTTTCCATGGTTCATGTTTCATTCCTGAAATCTTGGTCCCTAACAATTCTTAATCTCCTCTCACTGCACAAACGGTCCCTTGTTAGATCTCTTGCTGGAGAATCCAGTCTCTTCTTTGTGCACAGCCCATATAAGATACAGCCTAGAACTCATAAACTGTCAATCAATCCAACTCAGTCTAATCCATGGAGAAGCCCTCTCATTGTGGTCACCAGGGAAGCCCCTTCCCGGGGACATGCACTCACCTCCATGGACCATTTCAAAGGGGTGGAAATGTGAAAATCCACACAAAAATCCACTTCTGCAATGACCCCAGGTTCACTTTTGTAAGTTTCCTCCATTTGTAGGCACTTGGGACTTGTGGAGACCTTATCGGGACAATCTAGAAGCCAATTACCAAAATTCAGACAGATACTTCTCTGCTCGGGGCAACTTTGAGGTCCAACAAAGAGGAGCTGGCGGCGTCTGGGCTGCTAAAATAATCAGGTAATGGCCCTGCCACGTCATGCCTCTCACTGTTCCAGCCTGTGGTCTCTCCTGCTGTCTGTGCTCGCAGGGTCCGGGTGGTCTGCAGAGGAAGAAAGGGAGGGAAAGGATGGAGAGTGGGGATGGATACACTCACAAAGAAGAAGTGGAACCCAAGAAGGGGTCCTAATGCATCTTGTCACAGGGAGTGGAAAGGACAAGCAGGCTGAGGACCTTGCCCAGGAGGCTCATATTCCGTCTTCCCTGTGCCTAAGTTTTCACTCCTCCAGTATGTTCTGGGTCATTTTTTGGTAGGAGAGGAGGAGGGACCTTGGAGGTGGGGCTGTCTCACTCTGGGATTCACCTCTTGTCTCCCTTCCTTGGCTTTCAGCACCAGCAGGAAATACTTTCAGGGTCTCCTAAACCGGTATTATTTTGGAATGAAGGACCATGGATTGGAAAGCCTGGAATCTACCCGGAAAGCTGAGGAATGGGGTCGAAGTGGCAAAAACCCTAATCGCTTCAGACCCCAGGGCCTGCCTGAGAAGTTCTGAGCGTGCTACACAGGCTACACTGAGGGGACAAGGCTGTGAGCCGCATCCTTCTCCCCTTGTTAGGACGTCACTGGTGTCCACAGGAATCACAGAGAGATGCCCAACAAATACTTTGTGGATGGAATTTGTTGATGGAAATGGGGAACTGTCAGAAATGCTTTCTGGGAAGAATTGCTAGGTATCACATAGAAGATAAGTAGAGGAGGAGCTGTGACCACCAGGCAGTAGTCTGAAACCACGCAGGGCCCTCACACAACCCCATCAAATCTGCTCTAGCCTTTGGACACACCAGCTTCCCCTGACAAGTAGGCCTGAGGTAGCAAAGAGTTGCCAGCCATGTCAATCATCTCCACAAGTGAAGTTTGCTCTGAGATGTGTCCTGATCAGCTGCCCATCAATTCCTCCTTGATATAGATCAGATGTGTGTCCCTACTACAAGATCTTCTGGTCATACCAGGGCCTCTCTGCTTGTGTTATTATTGTTTCCCAGGCTTTTCTGTGTAGTGATGCCACTCTGCTTTATCCACCATGTCATGGTCTGACTCAAGGCTTTTTCACCTATGACCCTTTTCATACAGAGAAGAGCATCACTTTGACAAAGCCTTTTCCTAACCTTAGGAATCCTAACCTAGACATTGCACTGGGGACCAGGGCTATTGCTCAATTAGCAGAGTGCTTGCTTAGCATTCATGAACCCTTAGGGGGATCTTAGAACTGTGTAAATCTGGTGATGGAATACATTTATATTCCTTGCACTGGAAAAGTAGAGGCTGATCAGACCAGGTTCAAGACCAGCGCTGGCTATAAAGTGAGTTGAGGCTAGCCTGGGATAAATGAGACCCTGTGTCACAATAAAATGCACACACACACACAC